>NC_034431.1:4573166-4627159 GCF_002078875.1 Numida meleagris | reverse complement strand
GCCGCTGCGTGCGCGCGGCTGTGCGCGGGCGTGCGCGAGGACATTGCACACGCAGCGTGCACCGGGACACGACACACGCGCAGTATGCATGGGGACAGGGATGCAGCACGTGTACAGCATGCACAGGGATGCAAGATGCATCACAGCTCGCACAGTGTGCGCAGGGATACGGCGTGCACCAGGACACAGCACTCCCAGCATAGGCACAGCGTGCACAAGGACGCAGTGCACACAGGAGCACAGCATGTGCAGGGACACAGCGCTCATGGGAGCGCAGCATAGGCACAGCGTGCACAGGGACGCAGCGCACACAGGAGCACAGCGTGCACAGGGACACGCTATACACACAGCATGCACAGGGACGTAGCATGCACTGAGACGCAGCATACATATAGCATGCACAGGCCTGCAGCACACGCCGGAGCACGGCGTGCACAGGGGCACAGCAAGGACACAGTATACGCACTGTGCACAGGGATGCAGTGCACGCGGGAGCACAGTGTGCACAGGGGCACAGCGTGCACAGGGCCACACCATACTCACAGCATGCACAGGGACACGGCCTGCACGGGGCTGCTGCATGCACGGGTACACAGTGTGCACGGGGCCATAGGACGTGCAGGGACGTGGCATGCACAGGGCTACAGCGCACACACAGCGTGCACAGGGACGTGGGCACATTCGAGCCCTTCAGGAGCTTTTCTCAGGTGCAGCGGGCAGGAGGCATGGATCGTTGTGCATTCTGCAGAGGCATTGGTGTGGCAGCAGGAAGGTGTGGGTCTGTAAGAGGTTCTGTTTCAGGAGTGCGGGCGCTGCTGTTGCTGCGGGGTCGGAGGCCTCTTCACATCCATTTTCCCACTTGGGTGCAAAGCACCGCTGAGCTGCTGTGGCCAAAGGTCATGGGCTCCCATCTGCTCCGCACGCTGCTGGTCCTGGTCCCCCTTGAACTCAGGCTCCATGTTTGCACCCATCCCTGCTCTCAGTTTCTCCCCCAGACAAACCGCTGCTGCGTGCTGTGATTCGTAGGATGCTGAGGGAAGCAGCAAAGCTGCCGCTGCTCTCGCTCGTTAGCTGCCCGTGTAATTATTATCTGCATTACCTCCCTCCCTCCCAGCCACTTTTCGGGCTTGTCTCTTGGTGCCAGGATCTAACACCAATAGCACTGTTGTTGTGCCTCCTGTTTTTCTGGCAGCTCACCTTTATTCTTTGCTTTGCTTTTTTTTCTCTTGGACGTGCATTTGGCGTTAAGCTACCCCTGTTGTTCTGAGTCCTAAGGGCTGGTTTGTGTTAAAGGACCGCAGAGCGTAACCCCAAAAAGCAATCAGGCAGAGCAAAACCAAAACTGCTCCCCCCAAAACATCACAAACCAGAGGCACAGAGCACAGTTCCCAGCCACAAAGTGCTGCACAGTTCAGCTTTCTGCTGTTGATGCACGTGTTTCTTATGAATGAAGCTGCCCTGGAAATCATTAGAATATTAAGTGGCGACGTGGAGCTGTGGGCTGGTAATTAGTTCTTCTGTTTACTGCTGCCTTTGTGAGTTCTTCTTTCGGTGAAGAAGAAAAGCCCCCCCCCAAAATCACGCCCCATCCTCCCCTGGATCGCGCTGTTGTGATGTGGTTTTGCAGCGTGGGTTTTTCCTCCAGCGGGAAGATGTGCCCTGCAGCGTGGGGTGGGGTTGGGCAACAAGAGCGCAGCGCGGAGGTAGCAAAATTAGCAGCGTGATGTAATTGGTGTGCTGTGAGTATTCCTGTCCTGAGGCTCCTGCTTGTGCAGTTCTCATCGTGCTGAGCGGGAGCACCCCAAGCTGGGGGAGTGTGCACACGCGTGTGTGTGCTGTGCACAGAGAGCAGCTCCTGCTGTCGTTGCAAACCTGTCCAGCAAGCACCACGCGTGCAGACACGGGGGCTCTTCCAACGTGTGGGTTTATTGGGAAATTGACTTCTGTAGCATGGATACTGATCTGATTCCGGTGACCTTGAGTGCATTCCTCAGCTTCGTTACCTTCTGGGCAACGAACGCCTGTAGCAAAATATCTTTCACTGCTCTGTAGTTGAGGCTACTGCTGCTTTGTGTCCTTCCCCAGGCACTTTGTGTGGCCAAACCAAGGCTGCTTTTTACTCGACAGCCCCCTCAAGCCTACAAAGCTTTGAGAAATCTGTTAAAACAACTGGAGTTCTTCTCAGGTAAGAACGCCTTGCTTGCCATGCAAGGACTTGGCCAAGCCTGGAGCTCCCGTGAGATGGGGAAGAAGAGCAGTGGAAGCCTCTTGGGCCCCTCTTCTGTCACCTCATTGTGAGTGAGAGGTGACGTGCACGAGTGGCATGTGCAACCAGGCTTAAAATAGCCCCCAGCAGCCACAGGGTGCCTTATATGTCCCGCTGCTGCGCGTGCTGGGCTTGGGGAGAGGGCTGCCAGGGCCTGCCAGCACGCTCCTGAGCATGCAACAGGTTGAACATTAGTCTGGAAATAGCAGAAACTAAGTATGGCGTTCAAACTGACGCTGGTTGCACTGTCTGGCACGCGTGAGTGAGTTTTTGTGTCCACCTGGCAGTGAAAAGGAAAGAAAGAACAAATGCTCCCTTGAGAGGTTGGCGAACATGGCAGGGATGGGTTGGTGTCGTCTTGGGCACCTTGTAACAGGAGCTTTCTTTGTTTCTTGGCTGCAGGATTACCAGGTTTTGAACAAGATGAAGGAGATCACAGGAATCCAGGACGCAGATTTCCTTCACGCGGCTCTGAAGGTTTGTATGTGCTGCCAGTGCCCTTGTGAAAGAGGGCTTCTGACGTTGTCCCCAAAACCAGGCGAGTTTGGGTTCCCTCAAAGCATAACTCAGGGTTGGTGTGTGCTGATAAGAAGGCAGAAAAGCCAGTGTGTGGCCTGTGATGGTGATACAGCGTGTTTTGATGCTGGAAATTGTTAATATTAAATGGATTGCAATGACATCAGTCTGGAATCATCGGACACCGTTGCCCTGGGATGTATGGGCAAGAGAGGAGTTGCGTTGTTCATGTACATAGAGAGTTGTTTATGGAAACTCCCGTATTTCATTGGGAAGTAATGTCCCCAGAACGTTAAGCATAAGCTTAAAGGAGTTTAACACTTAACTTCGTGGTATAAAATGAAACAGAAAATGAACATAGTTGAGCTCTTCTCTTGAATGAGCCACGGTCAGCATTCTGGCTGCCCTTCAGACGCCGTGTGCTGCGTTGTCACCATACCCACGTGTCTTGCCCTCCATGTAGGGTTCAGTTCCTGGGAGTCCCCCTGTGGCCAAGTACCTTGGTGCGCTGCAGACCAACAGCTGCTTGAATCTCTAGCGAGGGAAATGAAATGAGATAATGGAGTCTATATTGTCCTCGTAATTAAGGCAAAGTGCTTTCCATCAGATAAATTTTAGCCTTTATTGTTTTCGTTTTTACTGCTACTTGTCACCAATAGACAGATAGCTTTCTCTTGTGGCCAGAGAAAGCCGAGTCGGAGCCAGTGTGCCTGTCATTGCCACAGATGCATTAAATTTCATACAAATGCAGGTGAAGTAACCCTGGAACTATGGATTTTTTCCTTGTCTTTCTGCTAGGCTGCTAAGGGAAACCTGATGGAAGCACTCATCGTCCTCACAGAGGAGCGTGACCAGGAGCCTGTTCAGAACACAGCTGCTGCAGAGCCGTCCTCTTGGGAGGGCAGTGCAGTGGGCAAAGAGCCCCCACAAGGTACGTGGTCCATCTCTGCTCACACTGGGTCTCCTGAAGGCCCCATGTGTCCTCTGAGCTGCAAGGAGATGTGTTGGTCCTTCTGCTGGGAATCCCTCCCGTTCCTGTCCTGGCACTGGTTTTGCTAGTACTGGTCGTTTGCCACGGGGAGCCAAACTGAAGGCACTTTGGTATTGGTAGGGCTTTCCTAGAACCAGCTCACCTTTGGGTCAGCCAAGTGCCAGTTTAAGGAAGGACAGTGAGAATGCACGTCAGCAGCCTCTGTCAAACACATGCACCGGGTGGAACCCCTCTTCACAGGAGGCTTCATGCTTGAAGGGTTTATCCTGACTGTGCTTAGTATTTCTTGATGAAGGAGAGCTGAATCAGAAAGGAAAGGCACTTAGCAGCATTGTGGTGCTGTTTGTATGTAACAGATCATGCTGCAGAGCTGTATTTGTTTTAAGCAATCAGTTGGCTAACAGAGAAAACCCAGAAAGCTCCTAAAGCAGAGAGAGCAGGATAAAGAACCAAACCTCTGTCAAGGCTTACTTTTCTTCCTGTGGCATCTGCTGGCAGAGAGCGTTGATTGAGTTTGCTGTATTTTCACGTAGAAGGAAATGTTACTTGAAGTAGCAGCTAGATTATGCAAAAATTGTTTCTGTAATTATTACAGATACTGGCAAAACTAGGCTGTGAGTTTGGTACATTTCTACTAATGGAAGTTTTCCCTAGCAAATTTGCCTGTGGACAGATTGGTGATGCCAAAAGTCTCTGCAAGCAACACCTAGAACAGTGCAGCTGCACTTTTTTCCACTGTCCAAGGCTCTGCCTGGCCCAGACCTGCCTATTTTCCTTTCTCCTTTCCTCTGTAGCCAGTAAATGAAATGACTCAGTTAGCTGAGTCATTTCATCCTGATACAGCTGAAGGAAGCTGATTGTGTATAAACGTGCAAATTGTCTTAAATGGAAAACCTTTATTTCTCCAAACAGTGTCAGTTGTCAGCACTGGTGTCAAGGCATAGCAAAGAGAAGCAGCTGCTGGTGTTGGTTCCTTATTTCAGCAGGTTTGAAGTGTTCCCACGAGCTCTGATTTGGGCTGTAAGGAAATCTGGCCTTTACGTGGCTGCATGATCCTAATCAAGTGCACTCAATGGGAGCTCTGATTTCATAGCGTGGTCCAACCTAATAGAATTTGGATTTGATTTCTTTTTTTTTTTGCTAGAAAATCTTTTTTTTTGTCGTGCTAAAAATCACATTGGTGAAATGTAACGTTCTCTAGAAGATCTTTTTAGAGAAAACGTTGACCTGCTCGTGATGGAAGGCTGATCAGAATGCTGTGCTGCTTCCAGGTGGTGCTGCATTCGTCCCTAACAAGAAAGGAGACGTCCACCCCGTTGTTGCCTACAGGCAGCTGGAATCACCAAAAGCTCACGCTGCTGAAAGGTCAGTGGAGCTGTCAGTTCAGAGCTGAAACTTTTTAGGGATTGGATGAGACACCTGCTTGTTGTCTGTAGTGCCAGGTGCTGCTTGCTAGCTCTGTTCTGGCATCCTGCCCGTGGCTGGGGTACAGTTCCTGGGGAATCTTTGCGAGCTGGTATTTCACATCGACGTTCCTGTCTTGTGTCAGACCACAGGAGCCCCATTCTCCTGAAAACAAAAATCGCTCCAAAAGGAAACGCTGCGAAGTCTGGGAAGAGAATTCCAAACAGAGTGACTGGAAAAGAGTGGGTGACTGGCCTGTTGGAATGAAGAACATCGGCAACACGTGTTGGTTTAGTGCTGTCATCCAGGTAATCTGGTGGCGAGATTCTCTGTCATTGCTGCCATCCTGGAAACAGCGTCTGTCACTTCTCTTTGTATTTTACATATTTAAGATTTCCTCTGAGCCTGTGCCTAAAGAGCATTTATATGAAGACTGCATCAAAAGATGCGGGTGCAAATAATCTGTGTGTATGTATGCAATTGTTTGGGGTTTTTTGGTGCAGTGATGTACAAGTGCTTACTAAATGGCAGAAACTTGACTGGAACTGATGATGTAATTATACTGACGTGATTATTAGCTCCATAATACATGGGGTATCAGGTTCTGCTTAATGGGACGCAGTGGCACAGACACTGGAAGTAATAAGCAGCTCGGTGGTGTGTGTTATCAGTGATAACCTAAACAAGAAGAAACAACAGTAAGCGGATCCGAGCATGTTTGTCTCTTTTAAACGTTTTACATCAGCAGATAAATGCTGATCCATCGTGGCTCCCCATTCTTGAGGGGAGGTAAAGTGGCTGCAGTTGGGCTCCTTTCTCTGTGTCACTTGCTCCTGTGTGCTTTTCCTAAGCTTGCCTGTGTGGAGTAGAATACTTTTTCCTAAGGCAGTTTCATGGCCTGAGAATGGGAGGATGAGATCCTCTTCTTTGGAAGAGCACAAGGAATCTGGGGGGTAGGGATGTGCTGCCCTGGCACTCAGGCTGCTCACTTCTGCAGTGCTTCCTTAGCAGCACAAGGCCACTGGAGAATGAGGAGTGAACAGAAAGAAGCTGTGGAGTACAAGTGACAGCAGCGCATCAAACTGCATCGAGTCGGCTCCCTGCAGGTGCTGATCAGTGTTTCTCTCTCCTTTCCTTTCAGTCTCTCTTCCAGTTGCCGCAGTTTCGGAGGCTGGTGCTCAGCTACTCCTTCCCACAAAGTGTCCTTGAAAGCTGCCGTACCCGCACTGTGAGTCTTCATCACGTAAAGCTGTGAAGCTTCCCTCTCGTGCTGTCCTGCTTTGTTAGTTCTTTGAGCAGATTTCATTGGGAACAGGCAACCCGAGACCTCTGCCCGTACCTTAATGACGTCCAAGTCGTCTAGCTGCTTTAAAGACAAGTTTGGGAAATGCTTTTTTAAAGGCAGAACCACTATGAAAAAAAAAAACAACAAACCAAATGATTCTCATGAAGCTTTCTTCTAACTGAGGGGCAGGAGAAATCTGTCAGATAAAACTTCTCTGGCCGCTGCAGATTGTTCTTTTGTTCATATTCATCATAGGAGAAGTGGTGTCTGAGTCAGTGTGAGGCTGCCTCCAGCCCCAGTGCCTCCTGAGAAAGGTCAGCAGAAGGTGCTTCCAAAATAGTTGAAGGAAAAAGCGATACATGGAATTATCTTCTGCTCGTTGTGTCCTTCTGTTCCCCTGTTGAGGAGTCTTTGGTGTGCTTGCTTTTCTGTGTGCTCTTAGTATACTAAAAAACCCAAAGCACAGACAGAATAAACTCGTAAGTTCACTGGGTTTCTGCCTCATGTTTTAGCTCTTACTTTGGCCACCTCAAAGTTTCTTTTGTTTTTTTTCTCCCATGCGACCATTGGAAGATCACATTGCTTCTAAGCAGCAGCACGTCTTTCTGCTTTTGTCCTTTTTAATGCCATGTCTTTCCTTGCTTGCTAGCTCTGCTGTTAAGGTGCGTGCACGTAGTATTCTGCAGCACATGGTTAGCAGTGCTGCTGCTTGAGTTGCAGGAGGGGTTTGTCTTCTCTCCTTTTTGCATTGCAGGGAAAAAGAAATATTGCATTCATGCAAGAACTCCAGTGTCTGTTTGCTTTGATGCTGGGAACACGTCGTAAGTTTGTGGACCCTTCTGCAGCACTGGAACTCTTAAGGGATGCCTTTAAATCAACGGAGGAGCAGCAGGTAAAACCATGCTACAGAGCCTTCAGATTTCCTCAAAGCAGCACTTGCTAACAGGGAAATCCTGTGTGTTTTCATCCTCCTGTTTTCAGAGGTCTCTCGGTGTGTCTGTCAGCGGGCAGACAGCTCTCTGGGTTGTGTGGGTACAAGCTTGGTCGCTGGCCGGCCAGCACAGTGCTGCCGTGCCCCATGCCAGCTGGGTGCTTCATCTCCTCTAATCTAATCTGCACACGGGCTCATTGCTGGTGAAACTGGGGTTCTGCACTTCTTTCAGTTGGGTAGTGCCAGCTGGGTTTAGTTGGAGCTGGTTTGTGAAACCACGTTCTGCTCTGTACGTTTGACTCTCGACTGCTGTTCTCTCTTGCAGCAAGATGTGAGCGAGTTCACGCACAAACTGCTGGATTGGCTGGAAGATGCATTCCAGCTTGCTGTGAATGTCAAGTGAGTTTTTTGGTGATACCAGGAGCTTGACCTGTCACTGAGGAGGAGCAGATTTTAGATGTCACTGCTTAGCAAGCAGGAGGGCTTTAAGCAAATGTCTTGTTTGCTGGCTGATGGTAATCCCCCTTCAGCCTGAGGTATTGCTTATAGAGCGTTAGATCTACATTTCTTGCCTAAATGTAGGACTGTATTCAAGGCTAGTGTGGCCTGCAGAGCATGCAGCCTCTGGGGGAACTCTGCAGACTGGTGTCTAAAAGAGATGTGGCTTTTTGGAGCTGCGTTTCCATAGGACAATGCCTGCCTATTTTCTTCCTTGCCAGGATAAGTGTTGTAATGTGCTTTTCACTATGAAAACATGTGACAAGCTTTCTCTGTGTTCTGTGCTTTGATAGAAATCTTTGCTCTTGATTGTGGGACGATTCCCAGGCCAAGGGTTGGATGATGAGTTGGGGCTTTGTTTTTTTTGTGCAAATGAATTCTGTGCTTTTTTTCTCCCTGAAACAGAAGCCCTGGGGACAAATCTGAAAACCCAATGGTCCAACTTTTCTATGGGACTTTCTTGACTGAGGGTGTCCACGAGGGTGAGTCAAGGTTTTGGTAGTTCCTCTTTCTAACTCCTTGGAGAGTTTTGATATATGGCAGCGATGATGCATGTTTTTGTTGCGCATTCTTGTCGAAATTGCCTGGATTTTCACTGTTACAGTAAACCTGCAAGTAGCCTTCTTTCTATATAGAATTGTCTTTAACATTTATACAATATGTCTTCTGAAAACATTTAATGCTCGTAAGTGCTCATGTATTTGAAAGCGCTCGTGTGGGAGGAGGCTTGCCCTGAGAGATGTGCATAGAGAGCTATGAGCACTCCATTTCCTGCATCTAACCTGGTGTTTACAACAAACTCTTGTGTTAATCAGAGTTTTTCGTTCGCTGAAGTTAGTTCACGGGTTTTGTATCGTTTTCATCATTCAGGCAATACTTTTTCCAAGATCGAAACCTTTGGTCAGTATCCCCTTCAGGTAAATGGTTATCGAAACTTGAATGAGTGCTTGGAAGGAGCCATGGTGGAGGGAGAGATGGATGAGGAGACAGCAACTCAGTCAGTGAAATATGTACAGGAGGTTAGTTGGAAGTTTTGTTGTTGAGCTTTTGGTTGCTTTCTAAAGAAAAACTCAATACATGTAGCACAGGTGTGTCTCAGTGTAGCGTGCTAACTGTAAATGGCAATTGCAAACAGTCTCTCATTGAATCCGACGACGTTTTCTGGCTGCCTGGGATCTCACGTTGCTCTATGTCAGCTGTGGGGTGCCGAGTCTGCTTCTCTGTAAAGATGTGTTGTCCTGTGTAACCAATTCAAGGGGTTTGTTTTGAAATAAAAAGGTGAACGTGTGCTTCTGATGCAAGTGTGATAAAGTCTCTCTCTTTCTGTTGAAGCCTACCTGTACCTGAGTAGGGGGAGAACCACTGCCTCCTTATTTTCGGAGGGTAAAAGTACAGTGCTTATCTCTATGGTATGCCATTTGGAATTTGTATCTTTCTCCCTATTACAGTGTGTGTTTTTCTTCTCATTTTCACTCTTCTGACTGTGCTGATTTATTTAATTTTTTTATATTTTTTTTTTTACTTTTTATTTCTTCTTTAAACCCACGAATCACAAATCAATCATAAACTACGTCAATGCAGCAGAGTAGAAAGCTAAGACGTGCCATTGCATTCAGCATCCTGGATGTAGTAAGAGCAGCTGAGAGGTTCGGTTTGAGAAATGCACCGAGGTGTCTGGCTTAGAAGGCACAGAGCAAAGTATTTCTGTTCTGTGACAACATTTGGAAAATGTGTTGTTACTTCCTGGGAAGTCTGCATGACAGGGGGCATAGAGAATAAGGTGCATCTTGTCGTATGAGTGAGTGCATCAAAGCATCAGTGGGGCTCATTAGAACTGACGTTTTTCCCTAGGTGATAGGTGTGAAAAGCTTTTCTTCTCTGTTTTTAAGTTCCCTTGTTGTGAAGACGGGGCTTTCCCTGGAACCCCTCTGTTAAATGGTTTGAAAAGTGTATTAAAAAAAAAACCTATCACCAGGGCTGTAAATATTTTAGATGTGAAGTGTGCAGTGGCACCGTGGTGTGGGGCAGGTTCACGATGGCAGGAGCCGTGACACGAACCATGCAAAGCACAGTGACCTTAGTGTGATGGTCACGGGTCTGGCAGGGAGTGCTGTGTGCACGGTGCCGTGCCAGGTAGGTGGGGGGCACCTGGGGATGCTTGAAATGCTCAGAGCCCAGAAAGGCAGAGGAAGCAGAAACGCAACCGAGAGCTTTTCATTCCGTGTGGCTCTTGGCAGCGGTCTATTAAATGTATGGGAAGTGGATTTGTTGTCTGAATCTCCTGAATCGAATAGTTCATCATCAGAGGGGATAAGGAATAAGACGCTGCTTGAGGACCTCTGTCTTGTTACTCATCGTTGCATGTGATGTGTGTTGGAAAGCAGCTGTCTCTTGGAGGCTCTGACATCCAGCCTTGGGGTAGCGTCTGCTGATTTTGGAAAGCCCATTTAGCAAGCTGTCAGGCTGGATGTGTCAGGCAGTGAAACTGAACTTTCTGAAAGCTGTTCCGAGGCCGCTGGGTGGTAAAAACGTAAGGTGGAAGCGGAAAACTCAATCTCACCTCGTTTGGTTTTCTGACTAGTCACTCCATAAACACAGTGTGCATCCAGTACTTAAAGACAGATGTTTAGGGTCGGTCTAAAACGTGATGCTGAGCAGTCATCTTCAAACAAGTCCCCTCGGGGGCGTTTCTGCTTCCATTGCAGCGCTGGTTCACCAAGCTCCCCCCGGTGCTGACCTTTGAACTCTCCCGATTTGAGTTCAACCAGTCCCTGGGACAGCCAGAGAAAATCCACACCAAGCTGGAATTCCCTCAGACTATCTATATGGACAGGTGAGTTGTTCTCTCGTGCAGCTATTGCTTTGTTTTAGTTGAAAATATTTAATATTCGTGCTGGCCAGCAAGGATGGATTCTGAAATATTTATGGGAGATTGCGGATCTGAGAAGTAAATAGATTTCCCGTGGTGAGGCTCTGTATTGTCTGTCTAGGTACCTCTACTGCAGCAAAGAGCTTATTCAGACAAAGAGAGAAGAGGTGAAGAAATTGAAGGAGAAAATGCTGATTCTGCAACAGAAACTGGAAAGGTGAGCAGTCAGCTACAGCTTTACTCTTGTGTTGTGCGGGAGTTTGGAAATGGTTTCTTTTAAACAACGGGACAAAAGCAAACGCAGGAATCATAGAATGGCCTGGGTTGAGAAGGACTGTAATGATCATCTGGTTTCAACCCCCCCTGCTGTGGGCAGGGTCGCCAACCACTAGACCAGGCTGCCCAGAGCCACGTCCAGCCTGGCCTTGAATGCCTCCAGGTACGGGGCATCCACAACCTCTCTGGGAAACCTGTAAGCAGGGTTGAGTGTTGGGTCCCTGTGTGGCATTGTGCTGGTCTGGCTGGGATGGAGCTGGTTTCCTTCCTAGCAGCTGGCCGTGCTGTGTTTTGGGTCTCTGACCAACGAGGAGCTGATAGCACACCCGTGTTTTGGCCACTGCAGGACACCAAGGCTTCCTCCCTCTCCCTCTGCCCACGAGAAGCAAGCAGTGGGCGTGCAAGGCGTGCTTCTTCTTGGTGAAAACACAGGGCTTGGAAAGAGGTTTTTGCAGCACAGGGCTCCTCCTGTCGCTGCGAGGCCTCCGGAGCAGC
The DNA here is from genome assembly GCF_002078875.1 of Numida meleagris. Lineage (NCBI taxonomy): Eukaryota > Metazoa > Chordata > Aves > Galliformes > Numididae > Numida > Numida meleagris. The sequence goes on along the minus strand of NC_034431.1, from coordinate 4,615,628 downwards.
AGAAGAGCTGGATGCCTGTGGGACACAAGTGTGTGTACATAGACACCACGTGGTTGCAGGGTCCAGGTTTTTGTCTTTTAAACCAAGTCTGGATATGTTATTGTCGTGGAACTGTGTTATTGGGATTTTTTCTGTTGGTTTTTCGTTTGTACACTTAAGAAATGGTACGTGCGAGGATTGACTTGCCTTAGGTGAGTGGTGTGTTATTCCACCTTCACACAAAGTGGAGGGATGTTTTGGTACCAAGGCTATCTGTCGAAAAAGGAGCAGCACTGGCTTTTATTATATGAAGAGAAATGGCTGAGAAATATGTAACTAGTGCATGGTGGGATCCCAGATCGGCAGCTGTGTGAATATTCCATGGGGAAATACGTCCTAGGGTTATCAGATACGATATCTGTGTTCAAAACAAGCATAAAGAGAAATGCTCTGTCTGTAAATAAGTAGTGTCGGAACTGAATGTGTAGTGGCCTGTTTGTTGTTTGTCTCAGGTTCAACCAAACAGCTCTGTTCCTTCGTTAATGGAACGTTTTGCTCTGTCACTGCAGGTACATGAAGTACGGCTCTGGCCCAGCACGCTTCCCACTGCCTGACATGCTCCAGTACGTGCTGGAATTCATCAGTACCAAGCCTGCTGGAGCTGTGTCCTCTGTGTGCATGTCTTCTACTGAGGACTCTCAGATGATGGACAGGCAGTCCCAGGGCGAGCCGCACGTTCTGGGCGCGCTTTCACAGCCAGACAGGTTGGTAAATGGAAAGAAAAGCCATTTTTTTCAAAGAATATGGTAACTTTCAGCTAAGTGCTGCTGGTTTGGGTTCTAAAAGGCAGCTATTGATGTGGGTACTTGTGATCTATGAGCAGTTAGTGGCCGCTCTTCACGTAGTCTGCCCTATCACTGCAGCTGGTCTGCTGGTTTTTCTGATCGGTTCATTTTATTTTTTTCCTTTTTCAACAGCATTGCCATATTCCTGGGGGTGAGCAGTGATCCCAAGTTGAATTATGCACCTTTTCCCAATTCTTCTCTTGCGTTACTGCAGTGTTGGATGATTACAAGCCTGCTCAGCGTGGTTGGCTTACGCTTGGCTTTTGCTTTGCAGCATGCTAGACGGAAAGGGTGGTCAGGCTGAAGATGGAGCTGTATTAGCAGCAAATTCCTCACCACAGCAACAACTGAACGCCCCTCTGCAGCCTGCTGGTCCTCCAGCAGAGGGGTTGGACTGCCCTGCTCCTCACGTGGTGTCCGAGGAGGAGATGAACCTCGTTACGACGTGTCTGCAGCGATGGAGGAATGAGATTGAGCAAGATGTGCGAGGTCGGCCCTAAACGTTGGTTGTGATTTTTTTGTGTTTATTGCCACCCCGAATCTCCCTTCAGCTGAACGCATCCTGAGCTGTGCCCTCAGGTCTTTCTGCTCACCTGGAAACGACTCTTTTGTATGTCTTGAGGTAGATGGTATATCCACCAGGCTTATATTTACCATCCAATAATGGTGTGTGGGTTTCAGCCCTGTTGTTAAGTGTATTTGCTGCCTGGCTTCAAACTTTCTGGAAACGATGACATTTCTAGGAGTGTTTTTAATTCATGGTGTCCTTGGCAGATCTGAAGGAGTCTATTGCCAGAATCAGCCAATCCATTGACGAAATGTACAGTGACCCTCACCTCCAGCAGGTAGGAAATGCTGCTTCGTGCAGTAAATATTAGACTGATGATGCTGATACTGCGTCTCATTAGCTGTCAGTTCAAGTTGCCCACTCTTGTATTTTAAAAAGATCCCAGTGTTAGGATAAAGAGGAGAAGGCATTTGTTTAAAAAAGAAAAAAGTAATAATGTTGCTTTTTCCCTTAGAAGTCAGCTCTTACAGAGCAGTAAATTTAATGTACGTATCAAGTCTTGAACAAGGCAACAGCTGTGAACGTATTTCACAACTTCATAGAGATCAGAAAACTTCCTTTACTAAAAGTGATTCTGAAAACTGTCCATGTGAAATTGCAGGTTCCCTATCACTTGCATGCTGTCTTGGTGCACGAAGGGCAAGCAAATGCTGGTCACTACTGGGCCTTCATATATGACCAGCCTCGGAAAAGCTGGCTGAAATACAATGACATCTCAGTGACGGAATCATCGTGGGAAGAACTGGAGAGAGATTCATTTGGTGGCTTGAAGAATGCCAGTGCCTACTGCCTGATGTACATAAGCAACAAGGTGTCCCACGTTGTTGCAGGTACAGGAACTAAAGCTGTTTTGACTCTTGTGCATTGTGTTCCCTCCAGCCTGCATCACCAAGTCCCTCAGCATCTCTGTGGTATGGCGTTACCCCCTGTCTGCAGATGCAGAAGTAGTGAGACCAGCAGGAGGAGGATGGAGCATCTCTGGAGCTCAGCCTGCTTGTCCTGCTCACATCTGGCTGGAGTGTTCTGGGCGGATAGCTCAGTGTAATCTCTGGTTGCTGCCACATGTCAGACCTCTCATTGTAGGAGCTAGCCAGGCAGTGAGCAGATGCTTCAGAAAACAGTTCACCCAAGATGTCCATGGAGAAATTTGTTCCCTAGTCTGTTCTTTTCTGAGCCTCTCATAGAGATAAAGTGGAAAACTGAAGATAGAACTGTACTAATACAACACTGTGTATTCAGGCTCCCTTTTTGCCACCTGTTTAACCTATTCTTTCAGTGGTATCATGTTGAACCCACACAGGGGTCTTTGTTTCACAGCCTTCTCTGTTACGTGAGATGAATTACTGGTGACCATGGCTTGGCCTTGCAAGCCTATTTGCAGTGCCAGAGTATAAATAGTTACATGGGTGAATTATTGTGCACGTGGCACTATGCATGGCCAACAGCTGTAGGAGAACCTAATAATTTCATGCGTGGTTCATTTTGATGTAATCAATAGCAGCAGACAATAGGGGACTGTCACTCTGTTCACTGCTAAATATTGCTGATGAGAATTTGGAAGCTGTTCTTTGTTTGCCGTCCTGTGACGGGTCTGTTTCTGGAGTGAACCCACAAATTACTACTTCTTCTATTTAATGCAATTTCTGTTGTTTTTAAAAATGCTTTCTTTTACAATGGGCGTGCAAAGAAGGATGGATCTGGTAGAGGGAGCTGTCCTTCGCTTTGCGTGATTTTAAGACTTGTCCGAAGCTGACGTTTGGTGGGGTTTGTGTTATTTCAGGTCTTGGTATTGAAGTAGATGGAATTGAAGCCAGCATGGATGGAATTCATGCTTTGGAGCCCACGTGGCTCTCTGCTTTTATGTGATGCTGTAGATACGATGTCTCAAGCTGAACCGTAACGGCTTGAATGCTGTGCTCTGCACAGTGGTCACCCTTGGGTACAGGTGTCTTTCTGACCTTCTTCCAGGTGAAGGTGAGAGCTCGGAGCTCGGGCAGTTCCAGAAGGAGGTGGAGGCTTTGCCCCCGGAGCTGAGGCGCTACATCCAGGAGGACAACTGGCGGCTCGAGCAGGAGGCAGAGGAGTGGGAGGAGGAGCAGTCCTGCAAGATCCCTTCAACTGCTGCTGAATCTCAGGAGCTCTCCCCTGAATCGGGACTAGGTGATGGCGCGTCTGATTTTTGCAAGCTGTGTTGGAATGAATGGTTGGAAGGGCTCCGCTGTGGTGGAGCCTGGTTTCATGTTTGGGTAACTAAGGAGCTGTTGATGAAGTAGCAGAGGTGCTGGTGGGGACTGTGTCCTGGCAGTACAAAAAGCAGTTCTACTGCTTTTGCACGTTTGTGCTTCCAGGCTTGTCAACAGAAACGCTGTTTTCCATTCATTTCGTGGTAGTGAGCTCATCTCATTTTGCTTCCAGACACTTTTTATTAATAGAAATATTGAGTGGAAGGCGTTTAAATGCTGTTCTCCCCAGTGGGAAAGCGTTACTTAGCAATGCAGTGTGTGCCACAGCCTCTGAAAGGGCTTCATGAGCTGTGTGTGCATGAGCTCATGGTGGAACGGGCTCACGTGGGATGGATGTAGCAGCTGTTCAGTCACACACAGACGTGGTCCAAAACATTTTAGAACAAGAGAGGGTAAGAAGATGTTGATGCAGAGCAAATGCTCATGGTGATATTGTATTTTGATGGAACTGAGCAGCAAGCTCACCTCCAGACTCGGGTCCGGTGTTAAATTAGCACCTTGCATCACGTTGTCTGGTGGTGCAGCAGTTTCAGATGTTAATGAAGCCACTGCTTTATCTTGAGCCATAATTCCTAAGAATGTGCACGTCTGGTAGACGGTTCCACCTCATTAAGGGCTGCGCAAGCAAGCTGATAACAAGGTGGGCGATCATTTCTAACGTGAATGCCCTTAGGAGTGCTGTTTGCAGATGAAGAAGTTGGTGTGTGTGCCTAGGAAAAGCGAAAGAGGGCTGCTTCGCCTTCGTGCACTTCTCTCTACTCTGTGCGTGTGCACTGAGCCCCGCAGCTCTGCTGGCTCACGCCGTGTCCCTGCCCTGACAGATCAGGCCGCAGCCGGCGAGCAGAGCCTGCGCTCCCTGTCCTCGGAGCACGCCATGATTGCAAAGGAGCAGACTGCCCAGGCAATTGCGAATGCAGCCGACGTCTACAAGAAGAACGGTGTGGAGGCAGCGCTCTGCGAGGTGAGGGCCCGGCCCGGAGAGCGGCCGGCCGCTGCCTGCGTGTTCTTCTTCTTCAACAAACCTCGGCTTTGTGATTTCTCTGTGATTCTGTAGCTGTACCGCATTTCTCTCGGTCCCCTTTCTGCTTTCCTGTGTTTTGCTTTTTGTTTTTTTTCTCATCCTTTGTCTTTTTCTTCTCGGCCGCAGCCAAAGGAGGTAGAGCCGGTGAAGGCCCAACCGGGAGAAACTGCCTTTACAGTTCAGGCAGAGCAACCTCAGGATGCTAAAGAAACAGAGCCCGCTGCCCCAGCTAGCTCACAGATCTCGGAGGTGGAAATCCCCACTGTGGGGAAGGTTCCTGTGAGATCTGATGCAGATGGATATAATGAGGAGGTACAGCTCCCGGTGCGGGCGCTCGCTGCTGTCCGTCACTAACCTCTAACTTTGTAGCGGTTGGCTGTAAGCGTTCCTCACTCGTCTGGCATGGAAATGGTGCTGTTTTCAAAGTAAACTTTTCCCCCTTTAGAAATAAAGGTGGTCAGGCCAAATCGTTGAGCAGCTTCTTTCCTAAACGCCATCCGAGGAGCAGCTCTGTAGAAGCATTCAATCGTTAGATCCACTCAGTGTTCCTGTGGCTCTTCTTTCTGGCACAGCTGTATCAGAATTGGTCCTGGATGTATTTACAAACCTCCTTGCTGCCTTCAGAGCTTTGTCCCATGTGTATCAAGGAGATGGAGTGCTGGTCGTGTAACTCACGGCATCCTAGCCCTGATCTGTTGAACCTGGTTCACCTCCCTCACACACACACACAGCAGCATTCTAGAAGTTGTGTTTTCACATTCTGGAAGTGGCCCAGTTGGAGTTCATGTATAGAGGTGTTGAGATAGCTGCTACTTGAGTATGTTTAATGCATGCCCGTGTGAAGTTAGCACAGTGAATTTACCTGCCCCAGGCACTGCTCTTTTGTGTTGCTTAATAAAACTGAATGGGATGCAGGGGGGTTATGATCAGTGTTCTTCATGTTCTCGCTTGTGGAATTGATAAACTCGAGGCTTGGAGCAACAAGCCTTTTGATTTGAGTGCTTTAAAAAATGCACCTAGGGTGTATATGAGAGGTGGAGTAATGGCTGAGCAAATGGCAGCCCTGGCTTACTCCACCTGTGTTGATGAGCTCTAACTTGTGCAAGTTTTTTCCTCTCTTCACCATGCTTTTCTTCTTTTCCTGTCTGTCCCTGTTTTCCTCGTTCTTGCTTGTGTTTCTTTTCCTGCTTTCCATGGTAGGTGATGCTGAGTCCAGCCATGCAAGGTGTCATCCTGGCTATTGCAAAAGCCCGCCAGACCTTTGATCGCGATGGGTCTGAAGCAGGGCTCGTTAAGGTATCCAGCTCGTTTGCTAAATCTGCTAGCATGGAAATCTGTATGGACAGAATGAGGGATCTGTGCTATGTATAAAGACATGCCAAGCAAGTGGAAGGGAAGGTCCAGGTGGTGTTTCTTCTAGATAATGGCTTTTCTCCTTCGATTCTGTTTGTGCTTGCATAAGGCCACGTCCTTGTGTCCCAACCAGTTCTTGGGGCTTATAAGAACTCCCTCCTCCCAGAATAACTACAGCTTTTTGCTCTTTGTACCGCTTATTCCTCCAGTGTTGGTAATTCTCTTGGTCTGGATTTAAAAATGAGGCTTTCCTTGTCTTTCAGCATCTCTTGCATGTCCTTGGTGTGATTGTCAGGAAATCAGCACTCGTGAAATTTGTTCTGGTCCGGAATGTGCATGCTGACTATAAGCTCTCTTGTAAAAGGTGTTTTCATGAAAAGAATGCATGGAATAGGGGGATCTGAAAGAACATCAACTGCCAAAGATTGGCTGTGGTGTTAGGTTTTACCGGCAGGTAGATTTAATTAGAAATACAGCCCAGGGAGAAATCTCCTGTGTTATTTATCTACGGGAATATAAATGACAATGTCCTCACAGATGTAAGAGGATTGCCGTTGGTTTTGCCAACCTGTTTGCTTGCAAGAGCATTACCAGACCTGTTGTTTAATGTATCCTGCTCTCTCTGGAGGCCGTTCAGATACCTTGATGCTCTGGAAAACCGCATGTTTGATGCATGTGCTTTTGCCTCGGTGTATGCATAGTTCCCAATGCTTATGGGCTCCTATTCACCAAGAGAGCATAGCTAAGCAGCAGAGCTAGTGATCCCCCGTGGGCATCCCATCGTATTGGGACGGTTCTAAGCTCTGCATCAACTGCTGCAAGAATTCAGACTGGTGAAAGAGCGGACGCTTCAGTGTGCGTGCTTTCCTGACAGGCATTCCACGAGGAGTACTCCAGGCTCTATCTCCTTTCCAAAGAGACCCCAACCCCTCAGAACGATGCCCGCCTGCAGCACGTGCTCGTTTACTTCCTGCAAAACGATGCCCCCCAGCAGATCGTGGAACGGACCCTCCTCGAGCAGTTTGCGGACAAAAACCTCAGCTACGACGAAAGGTTTGTGCCGTGGGTTCCGAGAGGAAGCTCTTCTCACCTGGGAGCAGCTGAGGCCGTCCTTCTCATTTTCTCATCTCTTCTTGTACGGAGCAGGTCAATTAGCATAATGAAGGTAGCACGAGATAAACTGAAAGAAATCGGTCCTGATGAGGTGGATATGGAGGAGTACAAGGTAAGGGAGCGGGCTGCCACCTTTGAGCCTTTTTAGTGTCAGAGCTCACGCTTCCCAAAGCAGCGTGTGGGAAACTGGCACCGTGGTGCAGGACCATGCCAGCACAGAAGGGAATTAGCTGAGCTTCCAGGGATAGCTGTGCAGTTGATGGAATCAATGTGTGGTACGTGTGGCTTCTGGGAGAGTTTGAAGCTCTTTAAAGGGTAAAATCAGATAGGCTTGTGAGTGGTGGAACAATGTGAAACGTGTTGGAGGTGAAACTGACGCTGTTTTCTTCCTCAACAGAAGTGGCACGAAGACTACAGCCTTTTTCGGAAGGTGTCTGTTTACCTACTTACAGGGCTGGAGCTGTACCAGAACAGAAAGTAAGTTTATTTTAATGGTGAGTTTGGATGAGATAAGCTACAGCCTAGGAGTGGAGGCTATTTGGGCAGAACTACTTCTTTCAGACCTGTGATGGAGACCAATGTAGTTTATTTCTGACTCACTGGTAGCCCTTTCTTGAATGCGGGGCCAACCTTGGTTGTGCTGAATCGTAGCTGGGTGTCTGTCCTTAGCATCCCCTCGTCTTTCTCCCAGTGAAGCTGTAACAATTGCCATCGCTTCTCGGGCCTTTGGACTCCTGTACTAAAATTAAACCATCTTGAACTGGGCATTACAATGGGTTTAAGCACATTTTGGAGTTCTTATGACAGAGACAGACCTTGCAGCTGGACAGCTGTCTCTCTTCTAGGTACAAGGAGTCCCTGACCTACCTGATCTATGCCTACCAAAGCAACACCGCTCTGCTGGAGAAGGGAGCCAACAGAGGAGTGAATGAATCGCTGATCACCTTGTATAGAAGAAAGTGTCTCTTGGTGTGTAAAGGAGGAGCTCTCAAGTCATTTGGGAGGGCTGTGGAGGGGAGAGAGCAGCCCAGGGAACATCGTGGAAATGTGGAATAATTTGATGAAAAATGTTTGATGTGGCTCTCGGGGGGACTTGGTAAAGGCAGATATGAAAACCAGAATTATAAGCAACGTATGTGCCGTATGTTTATGTAACAAATTGTTTATATGTACATAAATGTGTATATATATATATATTTATCCGTATGTTTTCTGAAGCATGATTGCTTTGACTAACAGTTGCTGCTTCTCCAGAACCCAGCACCTGGTTCTGTTAGCCTTTGTGCTTCTGCAGCACAACTGTCCATTGAAAGGAGCTGAGCTGTGTGCCTTTCCTGACAGCTCGTTGGTTATCAGAAGGCCACGGTCGCTTTATAAAGGTCTTTCCCTGATTCTCTCTCCTCTCCTAGAAGCTGAATGAGATGGCTTCGTCTCTGTTTGTAAGCTGTGAGGAAGCTCGTGTGGCAGAGGGCATTAGCATCCTGAATGAGCTGATCATCCCCTGTATGCACCTCATTAACAACTTTGACATCTCCAGAGAAGACATGGATGCCATTGAGGTCATGAGAAACCGCTGGTGCTCCTATCTGGGACGAGAAGACATGGACGGTAGGGATCAGCCGCCTGCATTACCTTACTCGTGCTGTTGGTGGTCGGGGCTGTGTCTAGACCTTAACTAGAAAGGAATGAAGGGGCCGCTTAAAACGCTTCCTTACGATCTTAAAATCAGTATTGTAGCACGTTTCTGTTTCAGTCCCATTGACTCTATCTATCATCCTCTTCCCCCGGCAGCGAGCCTGCAGGTCAGGCTGGGCGAGCTGCTCCCCCGCCTGCTCGACGGCTCCACGGAGGTGGTCGTGCTGAAGGAGCCCCCGAAGATCCGGCCCAACTCCCCCTACGACCTCTGCAGCCGCTTTGCAGCCGTGATGGAGTCCATCCACGACGCCTCGACCGTGGCTGTGAAGTAGGTGGCAGAGCTGGCACCTCGGAGTGGCAAACTGTGGAGCAGCCGTGCACAGCATCCTCCCGCCAGGAGAGGGAAGAGGTGATTTCGTGTTGAGACCTGTGTTCCGTGTAAATAGGAGTGGATAAAAAGCAATATTGCACTTTTGAGATAAGATGTCAAGTGAGAATGCAAAGGACGTGAACCGCTGTACGAACACGGCACAACAGGTGCCTGGCAATTCCACCTGCCTTATTCTCCTAGGACCGTATGAGGACATTTCTTCTGTTGTGGCAGCTTTCTACACTGTCCAGCAAGCTCACATCCCTGGGAATGACATCAACAGCAGAGGAAGAGTTGGGTTGATCTGGTGAGCTGAGCTATTCGCTGTCATTGATCCATCAGACACATTATCATCTTCCTAAATTATTAGCTGCAAGACATTACATATTCAGATCTTGCCAGACTTCTGTTAGCAGGAGCCTGAGAGGAACAGTGGCACCCGCTCTGTGTGATGTGTGCAGTCACGCGTGCAACTGCGTATTTCCGTTCAGTTAAAGAAGCGTTTTCCTTTTGTATTCGAACTGGCAGAAGAAATGAAGCAGGATTCTTCCTCTGAGAAAGGCAAAATCAAATAATGGCAGTGACAAGAGACAGGCCGGAGCTGGGAGGTTTGCCAGGGCAGTGGTGTTAGCTGAGTGGTTCAGGGCAAAACCCCCGGGCTGTGTCACCCTCTTGGGCTGGAAAGTGAACTTCCTTCTCCCCTCAGGTGGATATTTGGTGCTGGATGAGTGGTGATAGCTGCAAGGCCTGGAATCGGCCCCTTTTTAATTAACTTTCTGTAAAATATAAAATACGCCCCGTTGGGATTTCCTTCCATGGGCAGCCTGTGATTGTGTTTGAGCTCTGGCAGTTGTTGAAACCAAATGATCCGAGTGGAGGAGGAGGAGGGAGCCTGTTTGTTAGGACTATGCAGTTTTTCTAAAAGTGCAATAAACGCATTTGTTCTATGTTAGAATGAAAAAGTTCCCTCCATGTGTTTTTGTGTTATTTTTTTTTCCCCCCTCCATTGTTACTCCTCAAGGGTTCCTCTTGGCTTCAGCAGAGAGGAAAGGAAGCAGAGAAAAAGAAATCCACGGGCAAAGCCATGCAGGAATGTCCGTCCCTGGATGCGGCTCCAGGTTTGTGTGCTGGGTAGCTGCACAGTGCTGTGATGGATGTTCCTCTTCAGCCTCCTGCAATGGCAGTCAAGTGCTTGGGAGCTCAGAGTTCTCTCCTGCTGCTGCTGGGGCAGCTTCGACAGAAAAAGAGCCGAGGTTGGTGGCTGCGACCACAAAGTTTTGTTTGCTCTGCAGACTCCATGGCTTCAGCTCATCCCTGAGAAGACAGGAATTCCAGTGAGATCTACAGCAGCGCCGTAACGTCGCTGCGACACGTGGAGCTGCCAGGTCACGCAGTGCCCCAGGGTTACCCACAGCTCAGAGCGTGCACTGCAGCCCGTCTGCTTTGTGGCTGATGCATTCATTAGCTGACGCATGCTGCAACGGGAGCACGGGTTGCAATGCAGCTGAGTGAGCCTCCTCTGTGCTGGTGCCCAGCTGAAGCGCTCTTTAGTTAACTACAGCTGGGAAGCGCTGAGCTGCACCCTGGCTTACGCTGCTATCTGGTTTTCTAGCTCACTGGTCTCTATTTCTGCTCTCGAGATCGGGCAGCGTGACCAAGGGCTCACGTCTGGTGCTGCTGTAGCTGAAGGCCACGCACCCGGCTTCCCCTGGAGCTGCAGGGAGCTCTGCTTCCCCTCCTTTGTCCTATTTTCCTGCAAACAGTGCTGAGAAAATGCCTCCGTTCGTTATCAGTGCGCGCTGGTTTCTCCTGAAATCTCGTTTTTCGATCTGTTTTCAGTCTCGGTGCAAGTCGCCTTGTGTTGTTTTTGAGGGAGGGAATCTGCCGTTCCCGAGCAAGCTGCAGGAAATAATGCATTCACGTTGAGTTAGTAAAGAAGAGGAAAAATCCATGCTTTCCGGCAGCCAAGATCTCTGAGTATTTGCCCCATTAATTGGGGAATTGAAACATTTAATTGCATATCGAGCTGCTAACGTGATCCTACATTACAATGGAGCCCTTACCTTCTGTCATCATGCTGGAAAAACACAGATTCTTTTCAGCAGCTTAGGAGGAAAGGAGAGCAATACGTGCAGGTGTTTTTGGACGCATGGAAGGTGGATGTTTGTGGGGCTTCCTCCTGGTGCAAAGTTGGTTGTAATTAGCAGAGCTGTGTTGGAATGAAATTGTCAGCCAGGTCCCACTGCTCCATCGGCTCCTATAGAGGAATAACAAACCTCTATGGGAGTTGGTTTGTTTTGTGTTCTCCTTAAAGTAGAAACAATTATCTGTAGAAACTCAAGCTATCTGTGTGCAGAAAGCGAGCCAAGCCTATTGCACCTAATGGCTGGCACAGAGCAAGAGCTGCTGCTTTTCCAGCCTTGCTACCTCGCTCTGTGCTGCTGTGATGGAGGGGACCCCGAAATGATGATGGCTCTGCTTTATTTCTTAGGGTTTGGATGCCAGGTTTTTAACAGGGAGCTTGGGGTCTTGGTGCCACGTTCGCCATCACTGCTCACCCTGCACAGCGAAGAGATTGGCTGCAATTTCAAGATAACTTTTGCAATACTGTTGTGTCATTCCAAGGCATTCTGACTTCCAGGCGACCAGGATGTTGGCTGGGGAGGCAGCTCACGAGACAGCAGGTTTGTCCTAACACGTTGCTGCCAAAAATGAAATTTCTCAACAGATATCCAGAAAAGGCTTCTCAAGAATGCAGGTCAGTGCCTATAAAGCCATGAGAGTTTGGATCAGGCTTGGAGGGAGGAGCGCTCTGGAGCTGAGAGGAAACCTTTGCTCAGCATCTTGCCATCATTCTCCCTCCCCCTGCTGCATTTTCATTTCCCAAGGATGTGGGTGACGAGCTTGAGCCAAAATAGAGTCTCTTTGCTTTGTGGGTTTGTGCAACTCCAAAAAAAAAGAAAAAAAAAAAAGAAGCATTTGTGACTGAAATGTGCATTCATCAGGCAAGAATGCTGCCCTTCTGGCCCCTCCGTGGTGCTGCGCTCCATCGCTGTGGCACAGCTGGGTCCCTCCGAGCTGAGCTGTGCCCCCAGCGATCCCTCCTCTGGGTGAAAAGCGTTGGGGAATCATCTCTGTTCTTTCTCGCTCTCTCTCTCTCCCCACGTGCTTCTATTTTTGACTCTTCGCCGGACCAAAGTGCAGATTTCAAAATGGGGCTTTTGAAGAACGGTGAACTTTGGTTCCCGGAGCGGCGCTGCTGTTGGGTGGGGGATTCCTTTCTTTCGGCCGTGGCTCCTGCTGCCGACAGATTGGAGCAGCAGTGAATTCCCTTCTTGAATAGCACTGTAACAGTGGGTTTCCTGCGGTCGGGATTCTTGGTGTTAATTCAGCCTGAGGTTCGGTAGCATTAGGAGCAGAGAGCAAGTATAAAAGCAAGCTTCATTTCTTTTTGGAAATCAAGAGAATCAAGAATCTCTGAATCAAGAGAAAGAGATCCGTACAGGCACCCACAAAACAGCATTTTTCGATGGTTTCTATGATCTTTGCTTTCAATGCAATACAGTTCCACTGTAGAACCTCCTAAATGAAGGTCTCTGCTACATTTGTGACTTGATCAACTTAGCAGCTGACCATCAACTCGTGTTTCTGTTTCCCCTGTCTCTCCTCCATCCTTCTCCTTTTCCCTAAGCTTTGCTGGATGAGCAACCACTCGAGCAGTGGCCTTGTTCCCTAAAGCCCGCACCCATCACCACGCGCTCATCCCGTGTTGGATGTTCTGCTCTCAGGGCACAGAAACGTACTGCTGATGGCTGAAATAATTTATTTAGAATACATCAAAGTGAGACCGACATTCAAGGAATGAGCTTTTCAGCATGGACAGAGGCCTTACAGCAGTTACATTCCCAACACTGGGGATTCCCAGGGAATGCCAGCACAGTGTAATCAGTGAGTATACTGTAAATGTAGCCAGAAATACGAAGTGCTCTTTACTGCTCTGTGTTTGCCTTCTTGGCTTACAACACTGGGCTTGGTTTGCGAGTGTCGCTTGGAAAAAGGGGAAAAAAACCCAAAAAGTGAAGCAGACAGACACAGATGGAAGCTGCAACGAACAGTCTTAGGAATTAGCAAATCATCCCGTAACGTGTAAGAACCGTCTCTGAAATCTGAACAGCCGGAATCCGCAGCCTCAGATTACCAGGTCGGCGTTTTTGGGGTGTGAGTGGTGGCTCCACGGTGACACCGTGGCCGGGCCGTGTGTCGCTGGCTGCAGTGGCCGGGCGGCCGGAGGCGCAGCGGGCGCCCCAGTCCAGCTCAGGCAGGTGGTGTAGATAAGAAGCAACCCACCTGCTGCAAGGAAGGAGCCAGCGAACCACCCCAGGAACATGGCCTCGCCGAACTCCCACCGCGGGACGATGTCGGGAACGGCTTCATCCCAGAACTCGACGACTGTGGTGTAGGCGACCCAGGAGACGGGCACCAGAGTGGTGATGCCCGCCGCGCCGAACGCCGCTCCTCCAGCGAGCAGCAGCTGCTTCTTGGCATCGGGTTTTCCTTCGCACGTCTTCCAGCAGTCCAAGCCCACGCTGGCAAACAGGAGCGCCAGGAGCCCCAGCCCGTTGGAGAGGCACATCAGCACGCGGGACACGCGCAGCTCCAGCGGCAGGGCGAGGAAGGAGTCGTGGGCTTTGCACTCCGTGGCCCCCTCCTCCTGCATGATGCACACCTGCCACAGCCCCATGGTCCAGATCTCCAGCTCGTTCAAGTCCAGGTTGAAGTTCTTCCAGAGGGGCACGAAGGTGGTGACGCAGGACGAGACCCACCCGAAGAGCGCCAGCAGCATCGCGCCCGCTTGGACCCTCGCGTTGCAGCTCCACGCCATGCTCACGCCACGCCTGCAAGCTGTGCGCCGGCTCCGCTGCCGGGGCTGAGATAAGCTGAGGTGAGCTGAAGGCTTTTGGCATTAACGCTTTTGGAGCTGTGTATTTATGGTGTGGGTTTCCATGAACGCGCCGTTTCAGTTGGCGGTCACGGTCAGAGCGCTGCTGTTTGTTTCTGCCCTTCAGAGGAGTCGCACGGGGGGAAATTCAGGCTTGCACCTCTAATTCCTGGGTGTGGCCTCGATCATTTTCGTGTCTTGTTGGTTTTGCTGCGATAGAAGAAGGCACCGCTGGCTAGGCAGGAAAAACTGGGTGCAACGGAGAGCAAAGCTGCTCTGAAAGCCATCGCTGGCCCCACGTTGTGCTCCCTCTCCCCCCACTGCTCCACTGAGTGCAGCGCTTTGGCACGGCCCCGCTCTGTGTGCGTTACCAACCACCCCCTTCCTGCAAACCAGGGGATGCTCTGAGCTGGCTCCTGGGAGAGGACATCTCCAAGAAACAAAGGATTTAAGGTTTTGTCCCCGTGCGTGGGCAGCGCTGCTTCAAGGCAAACCCATCCCGCGGGCTGCAGCGGCTGCTGCCTCTCCGTGCCATACCCAGGAGGGTTAAGCAAGAAGCACGCAAATCCCCTGAGCCTCAGGAACCCCGAGGAGAGAGTTGGCAAGAACAGCTGCAGGTTTGGCAGGGGAGGGGAGAGGGGCTGCGGGGAGAGCGCGTGGTGCCTGGACTCTTCCCAGGGGGATTTAAGGCGCCAACCCTCCTTCAGCCCTTAAATAAACACCGTGAGAGGTGCTGAGAGCTTTCCCTGGGGCTCCCATGGAGGAGCAGGGGCCCAGAGGCTGCTCTGTGTGCTGGGTCCCTGCTCCAGGAGACAGAGATCCTGGAAAGTTTCCGTGTTGCAACGGGGCCGGACTTTATACCTTCCTTCTCATCCTCAAAAGCGTTTTGCAAGCATTTGTGCTCTGAGCAGCCGCTCCCGGGGGTTATCTGGGGGAGATGGGATGGAGGCAGAGTGGGGATGGCCGTGGGGAACAGCGTCGCTGCGAGAAAATATCCCGCTGTAAAAAAGATAGGGGAAAAAAGGAGAGGAGGAAGACCCCAACTTTCTGATGACAGTCACTTCCCATCTGTTCCTGCCCAGCCACATATGTGGACCCGAGGTCCAGCTTTTTAGATTCATCTTCACGGGCAGATTAGTGACTAATCTCTCCCTCATCTGCTCGCTTTGTTCCCAAGAAGGATATGAGGGGGCAAGGCTGGGAAATTACTGCTCCTTCCATAGCACAGTGGTGGTGTGGGCACTGTGCCTGGGACCCTGAGCCACGGCCATGTCTTGGCCTCACGAGGAGGGGGCTCAGCACTGCACCGCTGCCGCTTTCCTGGCACGCAAAGAATGGAGGCCTTAAAAAAAGATGTAGGGGACACCAGAACCTGTTTGCTCTAGGGATGGGGAGCTTGATCCCTTGGGTACACATCCTGCTCCCATCGCTCAGCGCCGCCTGAGGGCTGCTCTGCTGCATCCTCCCCCTGGAACCCTGCAGCTGGGCACGGTCGCTGCTTTCTGCCCTTCGTGGGAAACTCGGGTGTCTGGGAGCTGCCTGCGCCGAGCACGTCCCGTGGTCCCACCGGTTCCAGGCTGCCCCCAGGCACTGTCTGTGGCCGCTGTTTGCACTGCTGCCGTCCCGCTCTCGGGGACAGCTGTGTCACCTGCGGGAGGAGGGGGTCGAGCCGAGCGCTGCAGTCACGAGTGCGGGCGGTGCAGTTGCGTCGTGCTGTGTTGGTGACCCCACGTCGGGCTGGGGCTGAGCGCTATTTATAACCTTGGTGCTGCCTTTGCTATTTTTAACCCTCCTGCTGTAGGGATCCGGCTTTAAACATAGCACAGAGCGTGGCCCCGAGATGTGTTAACTTGGTTCTGCAGGACGAGGTGCGTTGGGCACTGGGTTAATGGCTCACACACCCAGAAGGAAACCGCATGGAAGTGGATGGTGTGTTCCAGCCTGTGCTGATGACCCCATCCCTAGAACCATGGGGAATGGTGAGGATGAGGGCCGGGATTCTCCGGCAGGGAATGCCCTCGCCAAGCCCCCGCAGCGCGCCTGCCCCCAGCCCTTCCAATTCAATCATCTTGAGGTAATGCTGCCCGTCATTGAGGGGGATTAGCGAGTGACCTTCTTCTCCTGGAGCAGGATTGGAGGACGTGCCAAGCTCCCCTTCCTTCCCATAAGCTCTGCAGCGCAGCCAGGAGGGGATTTCCCTCCAGAACTGATGGGAAGATGCCCAGGGGCAGACGGGTCGGTGCCCAGGAGCAGCTGTAGGGGCAGGCAGAGGCCGAGGGGCTGTGCCCGGAGATGCGGTAGGTGCTGCGGGGCTGCGGGCTCATGGCCAGCGGGAGAGGGGCAGGGATGGCGCAGGGGCACGATGCCAGCGGTGTCTGCGAGGCCGCCCGCTCTGTGCTGGCTGCTGGGCATCACTGAGCTTTTGGGAGCTGCACTGGCAGATGGGGCAGCGGCCGTGGGACAGTGTGACACTGCCCTGCAGGAACGGGGCTGGGACAGCAGCAGTGCAAGGCAGGAGGGCTCAGCAACAGGCACGGAGCGGTGCTGCAGTGCTACACTCCCCCTTGTTCTCAACGTGAGCTCTCCGTGCATTGAGCATCTCTACCAGTGCAGCAACTGTGGGCATCCAAAATTCACACCCGTGAGTCTCACACAGCGTCTGCTACAGGAATTACACACGGTTTGGGAAAAAAACTCTAAATACAGTGAATTGGCAGGAGCTGTTGCTGTAGCATATGAAGGGAAATCATAGAATCATTTAAGTTGAAAGGAACCCTTAAACGTTATCTGGTCCAACTCGAAATCATCTTAAAATTCAGGGATTCAGAATTTTCAGAAGTTCCTGACTTTACAAAGTGTCTCACCCCTGATCTGCTGCTGCTCTGCCTACAGGAGCTGCGCCCTCAAACCCGTGGGCTCCCCTGCAGCTCCTGCACTTGCTGCTGCTTCCCCAGCCCCACAGCCGGGGTGTACAGATGTCAGCTCTGAGCTGCCAGAGGAAGGGAATAATTAAAGTAGATAATTATTTCTGAGATAACGCGCTTCCCCCAGGGCTCGTTAGCCCAATCCTCGCAGCCTGGCCCAGGGCTGGTGCTCAGCGCTGTGCTGAGCAGTGACTGCTTTCCACATTCCCTCTTCTTCACTCATTTTTGCTGCGGGGTGCAGCCAGGAGGGGTTTTTTTGCAGGATGCTCCCTTGCAGAGTCTTGGGGCTGCCCGGAGCATGTGTGCTGCCCTGCAGCAGGATCGGTCCGTGGCAGAATTTGTCTGTTTGCAACTTCTTTACCCAGCTGCCCCAAGAGCCGAGCCTGCAGGCCCCAGCTCTGCTCGACAGACGGACGGAGCGCCCACGCAAGGACCAAGCGGCCAGGGCAGAGGATGCTGGACGAGGCAGCGGGGCCCCTCGCCTTGTCCCTTGGGGGACCAGCGCCTGGAGCCGTGCTGGGGCCGGTCCCGCTGTGAGGCTGCAGCCCGCTGACGCCGAGGGGGCTCCGCCAGCCAGGTACCCCCACACTGTGCCCCACAGGGATGGGTCCTGTGCCTGGCCGGGCTTCCCCGTTCCGAGTTATGTTTCTGGGTGGTGTTAAAGCAGTTTTCCAGGGAACAAGCTGCAGGTAATGACCACTGAGGATGTGCTCGCTTCACGCAGCTCGAGGGCTGCGCAAACGGGCTGAACGGGAGGAAGCCATCCCCAGGTGGTGCAAGGCAATTAGGGCTAGTAATTGGCTTAGCCATCTGGTGCCTCCTGCCCAGCTCAGCTCCATCACCTGACTGAGGCCCAGTAGGAGAGGGTGGCCCCCAGCACTTGGCCCCAGGGTGGTTGGGTGCTTTGGGCACCAGCTGCAGTGGATGCACAGTGCGAGGGACCACGCTGCTGGCCCTGGGATGGCTGCAGAGTTGGTGTTCCCCCTGCCCTGCATCACACCCTGATGCCCGCAGCAGCACTGTGCCGAAGCCGCTGCGGAAATGCAGCTAATGGGATTACTGGTTAGGTGAGACTCAGATTAACAACCCGCTTCCTCCAGGAGATCCCCGGGGCCCTCGCAGATGGGGTTGTCCCCTAGGTCCGCCTCCTGCGCGTCACCTCTCCTGAACTCTGCACATCCTGTCCCCATGCAGGCACAAGGGTGGCACTGTGCTGCTCTCCTAGCAGCGGCTGCAGCTGCACTGAGGGCTGCAGGGCTGCTCCCTGGCCCCGTTGTTCCCACAGCACCCCCAGTACAGATGCACCATGCACGGGTTGCACCTGGGACAGGCTCCGGCCTGTCTCTGGCTCTGCTCAGGGATGCTGTTTACATTTCGAAGTAACGCTTTGGGTCACATTCAACTTCCCTTTCAATGAAAACCTGTATTAAAATAAACATCAGCTCTTCAAGTGAGTGGGAGGTGATGTCCAGACAATGTGCTGGGGCTGTCTTGACATCAGCACTACAAGCAAGGGCTTTGGTTCTGTTTCACACCAATGGAATTCTTGCCAAACCCCTTAGGCGCACAGGGGGCTGCTGTTAGTGATGGTTCTGCCTCACCCTGAGGAGCCCCAGGGCTGCAGGATTTGCACAGTGCTCTCACTGCAACCACATCCTGGTGCTGGGAAGGGGCACGGAGCAAGCAGGGGCAGCGGGGCTGAGAAACCCCACTGGGGAACACCACTGCCCTCCATGCTTGCTCACAGCCCCATGGCGTTGCTGATGGCCAAACTTTCCCTCACACGAGCTTCCTTCACCTGCTACAGCCTCAAGGAGCTGTGAGCAGGACCAGGCAGTGCTCCCCCCTGACACCCCTACCCTGCACTGCCCACACACCCCGCAGCTCCACCCGCTCTGTTCCCGCAGCACCCTGCGCCATGGCCGCAGTGCTTCCTGCTGGCAGCAGCACAGAGCCACAGCACGGCCTCTGCACCCACAACAACGTGAGCAGCACCTGGCTTCCACGCGAGGAGCCCCGGGGCCGCAGGAACTCCATCCCGCCCGCGCAGGCGCCCACCGCCAGGCACATGCTGGCCTACCTGCCACGGCCGCCCACCGACACCAGCCGCTACGGCACCTTCCCCCAGAAGGTAGGGCCATTGCCCCACGGCCTTGCTGTGCTGCACGACGGCACAGAGCACGAGGAGGGTGGTTTAATGCTGACTGGTGCCTTTCCCCTTACAGCCTGAAGTCCCAGCCGTCCCCATGCTTCTCACAGATGATGATGCTGAGAGAAGTGCCCTGGTTCCAAATGACCTCTCCCCACCCTGCGGCACCGATGTTCCTAGTGACCCAGTTCCCATCCGGAGCCACGTGGACTCGGAGGCCATGGGACCCACCAGGCGCTGGCCCAGTGTCTCCATCACCACCAGTGACGTGCCCAAGCACCGCCGGGCCTCGCGCCAAGACCACCCACCCATGCTGCGTGACGGCACCTCCCGCTGGTACCCGCGGCACACCCGCAGCGTGCCCAGCATCCCCAGCCCCGCACGGAGCAGGACGCCCAACCGCAGCATCGTCTCTATCCCTGCCTCTGAGAGGCTGCAGAGCCGGCGTTGCAAGCTGATAGAGGATGAGCGGCTGCTGGGCCTGGCCGGCAAGCAGCAGCGCCAGCGCTACGTCACCAAAGTGGGCAAGTGCCAAGTGAATCTGGGTAACATCCAGGAGAAGAAGAGGTTCCTCTCGGACATTTTCACCACCATTGTGGACCTCAAGTACCGCTGGTTCCTCTTTGTTTTCATGATGTGCTATATTGTCACCTGGGTTGTCTTTGGCACCATCTATTTCTTTGATGCATGGATAAGGGATGACATCAACCACATCGGGGACCCAGAGTGGAAGGCGTGCATCGAGAACGTGGACAATTTCATATCTGCCTTACTCTTCTCTGTGGAAAGTCAGAGGACCATTGGCTATGGCTCCAGGATTGTGACAGCCAACTGCGCCGAGGGCGTCATCCTGCTCATGGTGCAGTCCATCATTGGGTCCATGATCGATGCCCTCATGGTGGGGTGCATGTTTGTCAAGATCTCCAGGCCCAAGAAGCGTGCCCAGACCTTAATCTTCAGCAAAAATTGTGTCATCTCCCACAGGGACGAGAAGCTCTGTCTGATGTTCCGCATCGGGGACCTCCGGGAGAGCCACATGGTGGATGCAAAAATAAGAGCCAAACTGATCAAATCCCGACAGACTAAAGAAGGGGAGTTCATCCCCTTGGAGCAGTCGGAGCTGAACCTAGGCTACGATACAGGGGAGGACAGGTTGTTCCTGGTGGAGCCCCAGATCATCTGCCACGTCATCAACCAGCACAGCCCCTTCTGGGACCTGTCGGCGGAGTCACTGAAGAGGGAGCAGTTTGAGATCATCATCATCCTCGAGGGCATTGTGGAAGCCACGGGTGAGTGATGAGGGGTCGCGGTGGCTCCATTGCAGCCCTCTGGAGGCCATGCCCAGTGCTGTGGAAGCCATGCTGCGGGCAGGGGTCGGGCAAAGCCGGGAGTGAGGGGCAGGGAGTGGGGTCTGCGGGCGGCCACCTGCGTTAGCTTTGTGCGAAGCCCATCACCGCCTCTTGCCATGTACCCACCACAGGGATGACGTGCCAGGCCCGCACCTCCTACACCGAGGACGAGATCCTGTGGGGGTACCGCTTTGAGCCCTGCATGTCCCTGGAGAAAGGCGCCTTCCATGTGGACTACAGCCGCTTCGAGCTGACCTTCGAGGTGCAGACCCCGGCAGCGAGCGCCAGGGAGATGCAGGAGATGGCAGAGCTGGAGCGCCGGGACCGCTCCACACCCAGCCTGTGCTGGGAGCTGCTGCCGCAGCCCTGCGGACCCTGAGCGGGTGGACATTGAGGCTCAGTGCGACCGCAGAGCTTTGGTTTTGTATCATGGGGCAAGAGCCCCTCAGCGGAACATTAAAACCTGTTCATGGAAAAGCCGATGTCAGTGTCTGGTGCTGGCTTGAACCACACGGGGCAGCGCCCAGGGCCGCTCCCAGAGCCTTTCTCTTCCTGGCCCCTCAGCCAAGGCAATGGCACTGGGACAACGGCACCGGGACAAGGCCTGACGGGATGGAGCAGGGGGAAAGTTGCAATACACACATATAGAATCATAACGGTCGTCAAAGGCCTCGGAGATCCCCGAGTCCAACCCCAGCCCATCCCCACTGCCCCACCAAACCGCGGCCCCAAGTGCTGCGCCCCACTGTTCTGGAACACCTCCAGGGACATTGGAGCCAATGTATGACAGCCATAAATCAATGTGAGTTCCGACTGTTTGTGCGTAAGTGTGCGGATTTCAACACTAGCTAATTAATTAGCTAATTCATGCATGAGGATTGCACCCGTGCGCATTTCGTTTACATGCCGGTGCCCTCCTATACGCCAGGGGGCGCTACAGCACCGCGCCCCTCTCTAAACACTCCGTCTCGACTTCCGGCGCTCGGTGATGACGTCATTATACTGCGCTGCAGTGACGCCCGCTGTCTGGCTGAGCAGGAGGTGAGCGCGGCGGTCCCGGGCCTGCCCGGTGCGGTTCCGTTCGGTTTGTTGCCGTCACCGCAGGCTGGGCCGGCCCGGCCCGCATGGCGCGGCGCTGAGTGGAGATGACCGATCAGGAGAACAACAACAGCATCTCCGGCAACCCCTTCGCCGCGCTCTTCAGCTCCCTTGCCGACGCCAAGCAGTTCGCCGCCGGCCAGAAGCAGCAGCTGCGGCAGCTGGCAGGTCAGGGCCGGGCCGCGGGGCGAGGGGCCTGGTGAGAGCCATGCTGCTGCCGGGCTGAGGCGGGGAAGCGGGCAGCGGGCTGCTCGCTGGCGCCGTGTGTTTCTGCGAAGCCTTTCCCCTGTTGCGAGTGCTCAAGAAGAAGCTCAGAAGCTTTGTTTTGCAGGAGAGGAAACTTCGGCCAGCCAGGATGACTCCGACAACAGCGTGTCTGAGAGCCTCGATGACTGCGATTACTCTGTGGCCGAGATCAGCCGCTCCTTCCGCTCCCAGAGGGAGCTGTGCGAGCAGCTCAACATCAATCACATGATCCAAAGGATCTTTCTTATCACTCTTGACAACAGTGAGTGCCCGCGCTGTCCCACGGTTGTTGATGTGGTTTGCCTTGTGTAGGTTTGTGTAGGGCCTCAAGGGGATGGGATGCTGGTGTTCTGTCATCTGGGTGAACAGCAGGAGGCGTGGCCCCTCCTCAGAGGGCAAGCTCTGCTCTGGTGCCTTCACTGGTGTAAAACAGCCTGGGAGGAAAACAAGGTGGAAAAGGTCTGTGTCCTCGAACCACGCAGCTGCTTCATATCTTGTGTTCCTAGAACCTTGAACAGAGTTTTTGTGTTTGCTTTTCACCTGTAAGGGTCAGAGAAAACAACCTTACGCAACTGCTGTGAAAGACCGTTTCTGCCTCTGTCCTTGAAAAAACAACCTAGGAGTTAACGCCTCTGAGCATTATCCTCTGTGTGCAGCGAATGGAAGTGTCACTTGGCATGCGTCTGAGGTGGCACCAATGTGGCACCTCTGGCCCCAGTGTGCTGAGGAGCTCGTGCTGCTCCTGCTAAGTGGGGCAGTGAGGATGTGAACAGGGAAACTCACCGAGAGCTTGGGGTCTTGTGAGGAAACACGTAGTACCCCAAAACTGTTTCCTACAAGTGATATCCCTGTAAGAGTGCAACTTCTAATGATGTGGGTGGTGTGCTTGCAGAAAAATGACTTTCTGGGCTCCCTAATGGAATGTGTTTTTAAGCAGGAGCTTGTCAGATCTCTGTGAAATTGGACAGGGATGCTGGGAAGTGGGCAGTGCTCCCCTGCAGCAGCTGGTAGCAGACAGTTGCCTCTGCCACAGGCTTGCAGGTTTCACTGCCTGCAGCTATGTTCTATCAATCAGGACTACAGATGATTTGTGCTCTCATCAGGTGATCCCAGCATGAAGAGCGGAAATGGGATTCCAGCTCGTTGTGTGTATTTGGAAGAAATGGCTGCAGATCTGGATGACCAAGACTGGCTTGACATGGAAAACATAGAGCAGGTATAACAACTGCATGCCTCGTATCTCACACGGAATGAAAACTGACAGGCGAGGAGAACTTTGCAAGTGCATAGCATGTTTTTAAAAGATAGTGGATTTGTGGATTTCTTTTTTTTTTTTTTTTTTCCTGAAGCGATTTTTCTCTTTCCTGGAGCTGTTTCACTTTCAAGCTGTTTTTATTTGTGTCTAGGCGCTGTTTACCCGCCTGCTGCTGCAGGAGCCTGGAAACAACCTGATTTACATGACCTCTGCTGGCACACAGAATCTCTCTGCAGATCGAGATGCGGGGGAGAAACAAATTCTACGCTACCTCTATGCCTGTTTCCAGAGGGCAAGAGAAGAGGTACGTAGAAGTTTCTGAGAAAGGAGGTAACTTTGTTCCCTAAAAGCTGATGTTTTCATAGCAAGAGGTGGATATGCAGCCTCAGATCTATTTTGTTCTTTCTGTGCAGATAACCAAGGTTCCAGAGAACTTGCTGCCCTTTGCTGTGCGCTGCCGAAATCTGACTGTGTCAAATGCTCACACTGTTCTTCTTACCCCAGAGATTTATGTCAACCAAAATGTGCATGAGCAGCTGGTGGACCTGATGCTGGAAGCATTGAGAGGAGCACGTAAGTTTGACTGAACTTAATTTATGCCTTAGTGAGGTTACTATTAGAGTTGTGAGGCTTTCTGTTTTGTTCTAGCTGTGTTTTTCTGCAAGCGTATTCGACCGTCTGAAGGTTTAAATTCTGCAGTCAGAATGACATGAGATCTTCCTCCACTGAGGAAGTGGCTCTAAGAGGCATTGTGAATTCTTGTATCTAAGTGTAGCAAATAAAGTTTTAACACTGGTAAAGCCAGCAGGACGAACACTGTGGCTCGGATGAAGCTTTGGCTCCCTTTGTCATTCAAAGGAAGATGGAGGGCTGTGTTTAGTTGTGTGCATACTCTAAGGTTTGGCTGCACGGAGCATTGTCAGTAATGGTCTTGTGTCCCTGGCTAGATTTTGAAGACATGACCGAGTTTCTCGAGGAGGTCATAGAAGCCTTAACGATGGATGAGGAAGTGCGGACGTTTGGGGAAGTCATGGTTCCGGTGTTTGATATTTTATTGAGCAGGATCAAGGACTTGGACCTTTGCCAGATCCTGCTATACACGTATCTGGATATGATCCTCTATTTCACAAAGCAGAAAGACATAGCAAAGGTATGTGCTCTTCAGTTATCCAGAGCTGTTAACTTTTTTGTCTGTTATGGGGAAACCCAACTGGTTGGAATAGTATCATCTTAGTGTTGTCCAGTGAACGCTTCTGTAGCGTCACTCAAAAAGATAAGAGGTAGAAGAAGTGAAAAAATAGTTTGCACCTGGCAACGGGAAAGCACACAGCAGTCCTAGAAACAGGTACTTCTAATGTACCTGTCATTTTCTGTTCAGTAACTGGTATTTGTTTTTTCTAATTTTTTTCTGTGACACTGATTACTTCTTGTGCTCTTCTCATTTTTAGAAATTCATCTTTACAATGCAATTCTGATGACTTCATTTCAGTTAGGCTTCTGCATGTTCAACTGTTTTCCTTAGGTTTTTGCAGGGTATATTCAGCCCAAGGATCCTAGCAATGGACAGATGTACCAGAAGACTTTGTTAGGTTCCATTTTAAATATCTCCTGCTTGCTAAAGACTCCTGGTGTAGTAGAGAATCACGGGTATTTCTTGAATCCATCTCGATCCAGTCCACAAGAGATCAAGGTGCAGGAATCCAACATCCATCAGGTGAGACTGAAGCGTAACAATGCTGCTTCCCAATGGGTTTTATTGGTCTCTGTGCTTCTGGGTTCAAGTGAGAAGACTTAATATTGGGGTTGTGTTCCTTTGCTGTCTCTTCAATAGCCTGGCTTGTGGCTAAGCAAGTCATGGAACCACTTTAGAGTGTAGATTCTCCATCTGTAAGACGTGGATGGGTGTAACTGCTTACTCAGGTTGTATCCAAAGCCTTCATATTGTCCTCATGTTTCTGCTGCTTAAGAAGTCATTGCTTACAAAGTAGCTTTCTGAGCTTTGGGATAATGATAGGGTACTTGCAGGGCAGATCCCAGCACCATAACTTAAGATGGTGTATGGAGATAATCTGCCTTTGTTGTAATTACTGTGAAGTAGTTTTGTCAGTACTATAATTAAAACACTGGCTCACGAGCAGATAGGGAAAGAGCGTTGCTCGTCATTCTATGAAATTAAATAGCTTCCCTCCTGAGATCAGCAGTGCTCGTGGGATCTTAAATTATTTCAGAAGAGAGAAGCATCACAAAATAAAACACAAACACAGCCTTCACTCAACAGGGGAGCATGCTCAGGTGCAGGTGTTTTTCACAGAGAATGAGATTTCCAGCCATGCATTCTTTCAAGGTCGTTGTTTCTGCCAAAAATGTGTGAAGAATTTTGCTCGTATTTCCCACAGAAACAACTTGCATTTCAGTGTGTTGTTAATTATCCTGGCCTCAGGATTTGATCTATTCATTATCTGTGTCTGAGTGGTGATTCATGCAGTGTCACAATGATTATTTACTTTGAAAATCCTTCCTTTTGAGGGTGGGATGTAGTCTGGACCTGGGACAACTCTGAAAGCATTGATAAGATAGTTAAAAGAAGCCTTCTAATCATGACTCCTTCAACTGTTTTCTGTTCCTTGTAACAGTTTATGGCCCAGTTCCACGAGAAGATCTACCAGATGCTCAAGAACTTATTGCAGTTGTCTCCAGAGACGAAGCACAGGATCCTCTCCTGGCTGGGAAACTGTCTCCACGCTAACTCAGGCCGTACCAAAATTTGGGCTAATCAGATGCCAGAGATCTTCTTCCAGATGTATGCCTCAGATGCCTTCTTCCTGAATTTGGGAGCTGCCCTCCTGAAGCTGTGTCAGCCCTTCTGCAAACCAAAATCTCCTAGGCTGCTAACCTTTAACCCCACTTACTGTGCCCTGAAGGAGCTGAATGAAGAGGAGCGGAGGAGTAAGAATGTACATATGAAAGGTATGCCCAAAACCTGTGGGAGCAAGTGAAGTAAAAAGGGATCTTCTCAGTTCTTAACCTCTCCAGTGCCCTCTTGCTGTACACCAGTAAAGGGAGAGTTAAGTAAGAAACTTTAGAGGAAAAAAAGGAAAAGATGAATGCAAATAAAACACTGCCCAGTGTCACCTGCAGTCATTTGGTATTATCAGGAGGAGTCCTCTTGAGCCTTCTTTCCTTAACAAAGCTTCCGGGTAGGACTTAATGCAAAGGTGCTTTTAATTCTAGGTTTGGAAAAAGAAACGTGTTTGATACCTGCTGTGACTGAACAAGAGCCAGAGTTTGCAAACAGCTACAATCTGGTGACAGAAAACCTGGTTCTTACACAGTATACCCTTCACTTAGGATTTCACAGGTAATCATTCCAGAGCTGTTTGTGTTCTTATGGAGCTGGCCTCTGAGAAGGTGTTAGAGGTGCTACTGAGGCACGTGCTTTGAGAGAGGATTTATGTCTGTAGGCTTAAATAATTAGTACTCAGAAATAATGTGAATGCTCAAGCTTTAGGTAAAAGATTATTCCCAGTGCTGTTATGCATCTGCATATGGTTACATACATTTTTAGTAGGTATTCAGAGTATACCAGTTGAGTTGCCAAATGCATTTTGACTGACAACTTGAGTGTCAGGCTGACGAATTTAGTAAAGAATTTTGCTCACTCGTGTTCAGTCAGAGCTAGCAGCCTTACGGAATCCACATGACTTCAAGTATCTTAACAGCCAGGTGCTGGCTTGGCACGGCTCGCTCAGTTCTGATACCTTCTCTAGGAGAGCAGGCCTCTGTCCTTTCACTTATCTGCTAGAGAGCATCTCAGTAGCAGAGTGCATGCCTGGTGTGAGGTGTTTGAACTGCTCCACTAAATTGATTTTATTTGAAGCAGCAGTGCAAGGTAACTGGCCGTTTCCAGGAAACAATTTTCTGGACACCAGAGAATGCACTATTTTTATAGCTTTCTTCACTAAATTGTTGCCTGGATACTATGAGGTCACCACTGATCCAAGCATCGTCCCCTTCTGGTTTGTTATCTAAATATAGAAGTAGATGAAAAAGTTATGCAAGTGGCTTGTTGCTGGGAAACTGAAAATGTCGCCTCCCAGGCTTACCCACACCCTGACCTTGGTAACCTAACAAGGTTTGCAGCTGCGTGGGCTCGTTGTCTGCACCACTGCAGAGTGCTCCATAGGAGCTGCTGCTTTACCAGGCTGCTTAGCAGACCTCTCTGGTATTTCAGGAGGATTTCTTGCCCTCTCAAGCCCTGGCTTGCCTTTCTTTAAGCGCTTCTTGTTACTGACCCCTGAAACAGATTATTTGCAGAGAAATAGCTTAAACAGAAAAGGTACTTGCCTGCTGCATTAGAATGTCTCTAACAAGCAGGCTAACTTCTAACTAACAAGCACGGTGACTTCTGTATTGCTTAGGCAGTCTGTACTAAACTTACTTGCATCTTGTCTGATCTCTTGCCTTGTTTTCCCCGGGTAGGTTGCATGACCAGATGGTAAAGATAAACCAAAGCCTTCACCGCCTGCAGGTGGCGTGGCGAGAAGCTCAGCAGAGTTCTAGCCCCGCTGCCGACGGCCTCAGGGAGCAGTTTGAACGCCTGATGACCATCTATCTGTCCATGAAGACAGCAATGACAGAGCCACAGATGCTGCAGAACTGCCTGAATCTGCAGGTGTCCATGGCAGTTCTCCTGGTACAGCTGGCTATAGGAAACCAAGGGACTGAGCCTCTAGAGCTGACGTTTCCATTGCCAGGAGTGGAAAACAGTGTGTTGGCCTATGTACCAGGTGAAGCCACTTCTCCTGCTGGTTTGTGCTGCTGCACATAAGGGTCTGAATCTAAAGTAGCTTGAGAAGCACTCTATTCCTTAACGTGTTCAAAGCACCAGGTTTCCCCTTAATTTTTAGCTATGTGAAGGGCGAGTTATAGAACATGTGAGAAAGTGTAGTGTGAGTCAGCTGCAACTTCAAAAATGTCAATGCTGAGATCATAACCTCCAAAACAGACAGAGATCACTCAGTTAATCCAGCAAGCTAGTCCTGGTGCTGTCTAGATGAATACTGGAAGAGCTGTGCAAGGAAGTGCTTTGCTTTCCAGGGGAGAGGTTGCTAAGTTTGACCAAATCCTGCATTGGTTCTCTCTGTGCACAAAATTCTGTTGCGTAGAGGTTGTCTTCCCTCGAGCTTCTGCTGTGTAGCACTGCATACTATCAATGGATTGCTGCTGGGTGCCACCCCTGTGAAGTGACTTCTGAGATAAGTAAGGTGAATCCAGTGCATTACGGATTTCTTCATGCTGTGTATTCTTCACGATTTTGGGGTTCTAATAAAACTCCTTAGTCCCAAAACTTTAATCAGAATTAGAGAGGTAAGCTAAGTACCCCGAAGGCCAGAAAAGAAACTACGTGAGCTGCCCGATGAACTAATATGCAATCTCCCCTCACAGAATTCTTTGCAGACAATCTGGGTGACTTCTTCATTTTCCTGCGGCGTTTTGCTGATGACATCTTGGAGACTTCTGCTGATTCTCTGGAGCACATCCTTCACTTTGTTACTGTTTTCATGGGTGATGTGGAAAGGTGCGTACAGCCCCAGATGCCAACCCTTTATCCTTATTGCAAAGCACCTGGATAGAAACAAAAAAGGGGAAATTGCCAGAGGTGTGTTGAGGCACAGTTTATACATCTGTAGATTGCTTGATCTCATTGGAGAGATTAAATTCTGCTCACAGAAGGTACTGGAAGCTGCCTGAAGAACTTGTGGTTCACAAGAGGCAAACAATATTCAGTGTCTAAATACTTGTTTAGTCATACTATGCAGGAGCTTAGTCTCGTAGCAACTAGGTGCCAGTGAACACTGAGCAAGCAGAGTTTGGCTGTTGCTGTTGCAGTAACTGCTGCTCATCTCTAGATGTTGTTGAGAGAGTTTTTCCAACCCTTCCATTATTTCTTACTACTTGAAGAAGTTAACTTCTGTGCTTGCTGGTTACCCTGGCACTCTCATCTGCATAGAGGGCATATGGCTGCAGGAGCAAGTAAGAGTATGCATCAGGTGGAAATGGCTACCTCATCAAAATGTGCTTGTAAGATTACTTATCCTGCTGCTTCCCATGGTGCTGTATACACGGAAGCAAACAAGTATGGTGCTGAGTAGAATTCAGGTGCTAGCTGTGATCATCTGGGTGTGGATTAAGCATTGTATTTAAGCTAATTTTGGAAGGATTTGGAGTGGGAGTTGGTGGAGATGCAGAAAATAAGGTGTTCCCACCAGAACCTGTGCGTCTTTTAACATGGAGGCTTTGCTTTGTGCTCCTGTACGACATGAGAAACCGCTTTGTTAGAGACATTTTGCTAGTTGTTACAGGAACATACTGGAGTTGATCTTTTTTGCGTCTCCCTTCGAATTCTACTGCAGTACTGTTTTTTCACTTGCAGAATGAAAAATCCTCACCTGCGAGCCAAGCTGGCAGAAGTGCTGGAAGCTGTGATGCCTCATTTAGATCAGGCCCAGAATCCACTCGTCTCCAGCGTGTTTCATCGTAAAAGAGTCTTCTGCTCTTACCAACACGCTGCCCATCTCGCAGAGGCACTTATCAAAGTCTTTGTGGATATTGAGTTTACTGGTAAGCGTGGAAGGTGAAGAGGTGTCTTCCTTCTGTAAAATTTGTGTTCAGGTTTTGAAGTACTTCAGTGGGGAAAAAAAAAAAAAAAAGAAGGGAATCTCTTTGTGCTCTGTTAAACTGCTCAGTTGTATTCCAGCAAAGCAGCAGTCTTTCCAAAATTCTGACTTGGACAAAACCACATGGCCGTGAAAGTGTAACTGTCAGAGGGCAAGCGTTTGTCGGTGCAGCAGTGCTTGTCATTAGCCATTCCCTTCTACTCCGGAATTGGTTGTGTTGTTTTGAAGTCGGTGACAGGTCTCTGACTTCTCCAGGAGCTGTTTCTTATAATCCCCTGAGAGCAATAGGAAACACATGCTGTTAGAGGAAATGCATATACGTAGCTGAGGCGGTCGTTTTCCTTCCCAGGGGGTTTTGTTGGACTCTGGTGTTTTCCTGCAGCCCTACATACGACTGGCACTTCCTGCTCTTTGAAATCAGAGAATTACTCAAGAGCAAGAGGTGCTGCCCTTCTCGTGTGTCTGTTCCTGCTTGGGATGCTGTAAGGCACGCCGACTGTCCATTGACTGCACCCTCCTATTGTAAAAGTATCTTGGGAGCTGTTGTGGTGATCTTAAAAAGCTGTGATGCCAGCAGCCACTCGTGCCTCCCCCTGGCTCTTGTTCCACAGGACTTACCCATTGTGCCCTGTGGATGCTTAGCTCAGGCCTGGTGGTAACAGTCAGTAGAAACTGCTGGAGCCTTTTGTTGAGGAAGTGATGGTGAAGCTGTGCTTTGACTGCTTGCTGGCTGCTGTTGCATTCAGTACCCCAACTGGGCAGTCAGTGCTTCAGCTTTCTGAAGAAAATGCAGCCTGCTCCCACAGAGCGCTGAGCAAACATTGAAAAGGAATTAAAAATCCCTGCCTGTGCCCACAGCCAAAACATGGTGCTCTCGCTTCTGCTTATGTCTAGGTGACCCACATCAGTTTGAGCAGAAATTCAACTACCGCCGTCCAATGTATCCCATCCTGAGATACATGTGGGGCACGGATTCATACCGACAGAGCATAAAGGTAAGACAAGTGGTGTAAATGGAAGCATGCATGTCTAGCTCTTTACGGAGCGTGAGGATTTGTGTCTTGCATTTTGGACTGTGCCAGAGCAGTAACCATTTTCTTGTTACCTGCAGGCTTTGGCTGATTATGCCTCAGAGAACCTAGAGGCAATGAATCCTCCTCTTTTCCTGCGCTTCCTTAATTTGCTCATGAACGATGCAATTTTCCTGTTGGATGAAGCCATACAGGTAGGGTTTTATATGTGTGCTGCAGGCATCGTGTAGGAAATGGTTCTTACTCCCTTTTGGATGGCTGATGACGGCATTGACCTTTTCTCTCTAGAACAATATTAATACAGCCTCACTCTTTGGATGAATCCTTGCAGTAGATGCTTGCTAGGAAACTCAGCTGATTCAGGCTCATGATCTTAAAAGCATCAAGTCTGGTATAGCAAATACCATGGAAGAAGGGATTATGGCAGAAGTGTGGTGGAGTCTGGGACAGTACACACAGGGCACTTGATTCCTTTCCCCTTCATCTTGGGAGACAGGTCAGAACAAAAAGAAACAGAAGAGCTTTCTTTTTTTCTTCCCAGATTGAGAACGAAGCACTTGCAGGGTCAGAAGGAAATCTGCCTGTTGTTAATCTGGATGCAGCCAGGCTTTAAATGAGTTCTGCAGTTTTTGATTATCAAATCCCCTTGGCCTTTCCTCAGGTGGTGTAGGCTAATAAGGACCTTTTGTCTCTAGGCAATTTTCTGTTAGGTTTACAAGGCAAGCTTCAACTGAATTTGTGTCCCTGCTGTGTGACGATTGTCTCACCATGCCTTCCAGAGCTTCTTGGTGCTGCCAGAAAGGGCTTTTGTGGAGCTTTTAGCTGTGGCAGAATGGAGGCTGGCAGATCGGACAGGTCACATGGATATTGCACATCTGGTTTTGAACATTTACAGACTTCATACAATTTGTCAGTATGAGCAATTGTGTGTTTTGTTAAAGTTATGCAGTTATGAGCCCTTTCAAATGCTCTACCTTTTCCTTCTATAACTGGCCCCTGTCAGAGTGGAGCAGGTAATATCTGAGGTCTTACCATTAAGTTTCTTAGGGTAGTGAGAACACAAAGGCACTGTAACACCAGTGAGCTCTCATTTCTAGCTTGTTACAGCTTTTGAAACCAAATTAACTCATGGCATTCGGCTCTTGAAAAATATGCTTTGGTTTGGCTGCCTCTGTCTCACGTGAGATCAGGCAGATCAGCAGTGAGACTTGATGCTTCCTGTTAATGTTACCTACATGCGTTAAAGTGGAATTTGCTGTAGGAAGAGTTGGCAAGATTACACTGATCACACCAGAGGAGATGAATCTGGAACGTGGATGCTCTCTCTGCTTAGCAATCGAAAGCTGTGCTGAACAGCTCTGACAGTTTTCTTGGTTCGCTGAGTTTCCTTGCTGCCTACAGCTGTGCTGGCAGAAGGTTACAGAACCAAGGTTCTATGAGGAGCAATCCTAATGTAATCCATACTCACTACAGACATTCTGTTTTTTAGCACCTCCCTGCTAGTGCTCTCAGGCAGTGATGAGGGAGCGCTCTGGGTTAGCTTTTGTTGCCTATTTACTTGCCTGTTCTCCTGAGGCTGCTGTAGGAGACGTATTCCACGCTTCTCTAACAAGCACATGTGCCTCTTCTGCGCCCTGAAGTGATTGGCTGAAAGGAAAGCATCTTACTCGGTCTGGTTTACTCACACAGCTGCTCCCATATGTTTCCCTGCTGTGTCTTTACAGTACCTGAGTAAGATTAAAATTCAGCAGATAGAGAAGGACCGTGGTGAGTGGGACAGCCTGTCCCAGGAGGCTCGTCGGGAGAAGGAGTCCAGCCTGCAGATGTTCGGTCAGCTGGCTCGCTTCCACAACATCATGTCCAATGAAACCATCGGTACTCTGGCCTTCCTGACATCAGGTAGGAAGAGCGAATCCTGCTCTCTGGGACCTAGACAACAGCGTTGCCTGGGAATCGGGCGGGTCTAATTCAGTTTAAGGATTGTCAGAGAGGGACTGGATTACTGTGAAGCTCAGGGAACTATTGGTTTCTGTTCCAGAAATCAAGTCCCTGTTTGTGCATCCATTTCTTGCTGAACGCATCATCTCCATGCTAAACTATTTTCTGCAACACCTGGTTGGCCCTAAAATGGGAGCTTTGAAAGTCAAGGATTTCAGCGAGTTTGACTTCAAACCGCAGCAGCTAGTTTCTGACATCTGTACGATCTACCTGAACCTTGGGTATGTGACAAGGGAGCGCTGGAGGTGGGGTGTCAGGAAGTGCTTGTGGAGAAGAATGGCCTCTGGGTGCTTCTGAGTGTCAACAGGTTTTTTGTCATCTGTTGGACACTGACCATGTTTGGAAGGAACTGGAAATCTAATTTGGCCTAAAGTGGGACTAGCTGTGATATGCACACACCAATACCTGCACTGGGATGGGAACTGCAGCTGGAGCCAGGTGAACATCTGGGGTAGCAGAGTCCTGTGGCCTCCTTTGCCACAAGGTGGGAGTGTTTTCATAGGAACTCTGTTAGCAGAAGTCCTTAATGGGCCTTTCAGAAGCGTGGTGTGCTCTTCTGTAACTGTTCTTAAATTACACAGGGAAGACAACTGCAAGGCAGCTAGTAGAAGTGGAAGTTGAGCATAATCACAGTTAAATTCATCTGGTGGGTCTCTTTGGAGAGGACCTAGGAAAAACACTTGATTAGGGTCAAGCTTTTCTCTCGATACCATGTAACTCGAGTTCTTTGCTCTGGTAACACAACTGTTGAGGGCACTGTGTTTTGCAGTGTGTATTCTTAAACTCTTGTTCTCTTTCAAATTATGGTCCAGGGATGAAGAAAACTTCTGTGCCACAGTACCGAAGGACGGCCGTTCCTATTCACCAACACTCTTTGCCCAGACAGTAAGGGTTCTGAAGAAAATCAATAAGCCTGGCAACATGATAGTGGCGTTCAGTAACCTGGCTGAGAGGATCAAGGTGAGAAGTAGATAGAACAAAAGCCAAAAAGAAACAAAACTGGCATCCTTTTCCATCTCTTTATCAATGCACCTTTGCTATGAAGCAGCAGTTCTGGGAAATGGTGCTTTCTCTGAAGTGCACGTTTGAACAGCTGAGAAGCTCCTTTATAGCACAGACCTGTAAAAGTTTTAGCATGCAGTTCTTGAATGTGTCTACAGATGTATGAGCATAAAGCATGAGAAAAGAAACGCATGACAGCTTACAGTGAGGCTTGGCTATTGAAGTTTGTCAGCTCCTAGTAGCAGATGTGTTTGTGTGTTAACTCAGGCTCTCAAACCTGACCTACGTTTTTGTAATTTGAACGGTGACTCTGTTAAACAGCCACCGCCCTGACCAGCTGTGATATTTCTGTGTTCCAGTGAAGTGTTTTTTTTCAGACGTGGTGTTGTTAAAAGCAAACCTGTTTTTGAAAGAATTGCAACAGCACTGGGAACTCTGGGGTTTTCAAAGCTGTGTGTGCCTGCCAGTCTCTTGCAGACCGTCAGCAGCAGGAAGAGGAGACGTATGCAGACGCTTGCGATGAGTTCCTGGATCCTATCATGAGCACTCTGATGTCTGACCCAGTAATACTGCCATCGTCCCGTGTCACCGTGGATCGGTCAACCATAGCCCGGCACCTCCTCAGGTATGAAACACAGGCTTAAGTGCATCCTTGTTGAGGTTAAGCTTCCTTTGTCACCGATTGCTTTTCGTGGGGCAAGGACTTGTGCTTTTCCAAGTTGGAAGCTTGGGATGGGGTGGGATATACACTTTTAAGGTGATATATTTCACTTATCTAACGATATCCAGTGACACGTGGGCTCTGTCGGCTGAGTAAGTCCACTTCACTTAACAGCAGGAAGATTGTGCCAGTCTTCCTGACCAGTCCTTTTTTTTTCTTCCTAGCAAATGGGCTGTCAAGGTAATCTCCTCAATGTTCTCTTTCAG
Organism: Numida meleagris; assembly: GCF_002078875.1. Classification (NCBI taxonomy): domain Eukaryota; kingdom Metazoa; phylum Chordata; class Aves; order Galliformes; family Numididae; genus Numida; species Numida meleagris. The sequence goes on along the minus strand of NC_034431.1, from coordinate 4,580,906 downwards.
TGACCAGACGGATCCTTTTAATCGGAGCCCACTCACTATGGACCAGATTAGACCAAACAGGGAGCTTAAAGAAAAGATTCAGCAGTGGCTTGCAGAGAGGAAAAAGCAGAAGGAGGAGCTGGAGGACACACTGAACTGAGAGCAAAAATCTCCATACCCAGACGTGTAATCATTCATTGGCAAGATAAATGTCTTGCAGTGGTGATGGCAGTTTCTCCCGAGCATCCATGAAACTTGCCATGTGAATGAAGAATACATCCAGTGTATTGCACCGCATCTGGAATCTCTCCTAGTACCTTCTTTTATCTCTTACTCTGTCTTTCCTTTCAAGAATTACTGTTTAATACCGAGAATTTCCACTGCACTATAGCTTCCTCGCCTCTGCATCTTGGGAAGTTTCAGCCTCTTCTGATTGTCCTAGTGCCCTGTCCCTATACTAATTGTTCTTTGTGTTGGCTAACAACTGCCATGTTACTTTTCCAGTGACACCAAAAATGTCCTTTGCTACCCCAGCCTCTGTTCTGTTGCTGTTGACTCCCAAGTCGTTAAAATGATGTAATCTTGTTTACTGTGAAAGCGATGCCTTCGCATCTGCAGCAGCTCTGAAGTTTAGACAGAGGCACGGACTGAAAGGGGACAGTTCTGCAAATGTGTACATGCGGATTGTGTACTGGGGTTTCTTTTTCAGATGATGTATGGGAATAAGGGGTGACAAGATGCAATATTTAGATACTTGTACAGTTGGCTGTGAAGGTGTAGCAGCTGATAGAGCTCCTGTAGGGAGGTTCTAGTTGCAGAAAAGCCTCTGCTTTAGCCTGGAGGATGACAAGGCTGCCTGTTCTTTCGGAGGAGCTTGTAATTAGCAGTTCCTTGCGGTCGGTGAATGAGAGCACCTGTTGTCTCAGAGCTCTTCCGGATCCGCGTTACCTCCCTGTGCAGGCTGTGTACGTTCTCCCGAAGAACGCTATAAATCCTCTCTGCCTTCACGCCGTCCCTCGCCTCGTTCATCTCCGCGTTTGGGGGCAGGGGGAGGGGGCGGTGGCACCGGCACCGCGCGGGTCTCGAACCCGGGGCTTCAAGGGCGCCCCGCCCCGCGCACGTGGTGCGGGGTCCTTTGTGCCGCTGGGCGGGCTGCCCGCGGCAGACGCCTGCCGGGCGCACGAGAAGCAGGCGCTGCGGGCAGGCGCTGCGGGCAGGTGCGGCGGCGGGGTCCTGCGGCGGCGGGGTGACTTTCAAGCATGGCGCAGGCCGCGCAGAGGCTGGTGCAGCGCCTCAGCACCCGCGGGCCTCAGCTCCTCAGCGGTGAGCGCCGGGCAGCGGCAACGTGCCCCCGTGGGACGGGGAGGGAGGACCGGGCTGCGGCTCCGCCGGCTCCGTGCGCTGCGGCTGGTCGGGAAGGGCGCCGGGGCCGGGAGGGACGCGGGGGCCTGGAGCCTTCCCTTCGCTGCGGGAAGCGTGTGCGTGGAGCCGGCTGTCCGCCGCCGGGGCTCACCCTGCTGCTCTTCCATTGATCCCTTCTAGCTGCTGTGGCTTACTCGAAGCCTCGTCTGGCCACGTTCTGGTACTACGCCAAGGTCGAGCTTGCACCTCCAACTCCCGGTGAGATCCCCAAGGCCATCGACAGCATGAAAGCCATGGTCAGGAGCTTTCAGTCCGGTCGCGTGGCGCAGCTCACGGTCAAGGTAACGGCAGGTTAAATGGGAGCAGGTGTAAATAGGCGGTGTGCTCGTCCCTTCGGGTGTTCTGGTTAACAGTTCTCAGGTAGGGCTGCACATAGCAGCATAAATGGCAGCCTGCCTTATTGCATCCAGAGCGTTGCTTCTACGTGTTATTGGCTGCTTAGGCAAGGCTGCTTGCTAGACCCTTGTTTGCAAAACAATAACAACAACAAAAACCCTCAAATCTGGACTTGGAGCAGTTTCAGGCTCAGTACCTGTTCAGTCAAACATCTGTAGCTTGTGATGCTTCTACCCTGGTGTGTTTCTGTTAGGAGTGTTCATAAAGCCAGGGGTTGGTCTTCGTGGTTTGCATTTGCAGCAGTCCTTCTGCAATGGGCATTTCTGAACGTGACCTTGGTGTCTGTTAGTAACAATGTGATAGAGCTGGTACAGCAAACAGCCAGGTGTTCACCTTGTTTTCTGTTTTCTCCTTTGTTGTGATGAGGTTTAGGATCTGTTCTGAATAATTCTGATGAGGCTCAGTTACAGGTGAAGACAGTGAATGCCATTGGACGTGTCTTAAAAAAATGGTATTTTATGGTGAAATAACTTGTGGAGACAGGAAATTTAACATATGTGTCTTGTACTGCGCTTGAGTTCCTGCTCAAGCTGGACATCCTCTGTTCTGCTTGTCTTGTTAATCCTTGTGTGCTGCAAGTCAAGAGATAAGCAGCTCTCTGGTGCTGTCTCCCAGCACAGTGAGCTTCCATCTCATTGCCTGCATGTCCATGAGGGAGCTGAGACTGCATTTTGTGCCTTGCAGCCTGATGTTAGCTCATCTACTACTGCAGTTTGGCCATGTCTTTATTGGTCACACGCTCCCCAAGCCAGAACTTTAATGAACATGAAAATCTGATCAGCTGGATAGGGAACAAGACAGCCAGCTAAGGTGAATTTGCCATTGCTCAGAAGAATCCCTCATTTTAGGTGAGGTTTTAGGTAATGCTTGAAATCATTTAGGCACATTAAGGCTTGTGTTATTCATTGTGACCATTTTATTCTCCATTCCCAGTCAGCTTATTTTCACTGTGTTGGCTTCTGCTGTTAAAAAGAGACCTCTGCTACAAACCTTGAATTCTTTTTTCTCAACCATCTATGCATGGACCTTTCCCTGTGTTTCTCTCAAGTCCTTCAGAAGAGGCATCCTGTTGCCTCAGCACTCTTATGTTTTTAAGGCTTTGTTGCTGCCTTTTACCTGCTACCTGCAGGGAAGCTGGGTCAGACTGGCTTCCTTCCTCCTGCTGCTGCTGCCTTTGCTTAATTCAGCACACTGAGCAACCTCATCTGAACAGAGGACTTCTTTTGTCAGCTTTGTCTGTGGAGGACCGCACCTGGCAGTCACATCCAATGCTATCATGTTGTCTTTAATGCTCACAAATGCAATTCAAAAATATGTTTAATATGCATAAATAAAATTTACAGCTCGCAAAGAAGCAGTGCTGGCTGTCACTGTTACAGAGGAAGTGCGTAGTGCAACTGAGATCAGTATTTGTTAAGAAAGGAACACAGAGTGTGTTCTTTGCAGACGTCCTAGCTCAGCTCTTTGTGAAAGCATTCCCCATGGGAATCAGTGTGTGTTGAAGTAGGTGTTCTGAACCCAGTCACTATGGGCTGGCATTTCAGCAGGTACCCTGAAAGTATGTTTTGTTCAGTACCAGACTTAAAAAAAATTATATACACCAAAACTTGCTGTTTTTTTCTGGATAAGCTCAGGGGTAGAAGAGTTCTGCAGCCTCTTCAGACTCTGACAATTGCAGTCTGTGAGCCACAGGTAATCAGAACACAGAGCAGTATTTTCAAGACCGGATTTCACCACTGGCATTCTAGCTTGACATACTTTTCTTGTACCATGAAAAACAACTGAGCTGCTGTCAGCTGACTTGAAGCTCAAAGCATTTATGGGTCAAGAGTCGAAAGTATAATAATGTTTCAGCATTGTTTCAACTCTTCCACAACTGTACCAGAGCTGTGCTGTCATTCCCTGGGCTCCTGTCATTATCTGCTCAAGTGGAGAGAGGAGGTAATGGATTTGCCCAACAGCCTGGAAGAGCCATGTCATCTGTTTGGTGCATTGCTTGGCCCTGAAATTAAATTTGTTTCCTGCAGGTATAGTTTTAGAGCCCTTTAAGAAGACCACTTCTAAAATAAAATGTCAGCTAATGCAGTATGTAACGTTTCAGAACCATTTTAACAGTGTGGCCTGTTGAGGGGTGGATGAACATGATAAACACTAACTTGCACATCTGGTTTTGGGTTAAACTGTTGTCTTGCCAATCAGATGACTGCTTTGCTAGTCATGCATGGAGTTTGATTACAAGAGCAAGAAAGGAAGCTGTTGCAGGAGCAAATATTCTAAATTGTGGCTTTTTTTCTTTCAGGAAGCGCTGAGGAACGGTTTGGTGGCCACAGAGGTGCTGATGTGGTTTTACATTGGTGAGATCATAGGCAAACGTGGCCTGATTGGATACAATGTTTGAAGACTCGACCTCAGTAACCCAGCGTTTGCTTGTGCGGCCCCGAGCCTGTAACACAAATAAAGCCAGGAGCTGATGTAGAGCTGTTGTGGTCTTTTTGTGGTGGTTGCGATGTGAGCCTGTCTCTGACCTGGCGATGTCACCAGTAGTGGAGATTGGCTTCTCTAACACAGCTGCCTGAAGGGCAGTCCCCCTAGCACATCAGCACATGCTGGTAAAATGACTCATTTTCCTCTGCCCCTCCCTCAAAATGTGAGGCAGTATTAAAGCTGGCTTTGGTCAGTACTGCTGTTTAATCATGATTTCCGTACTAGATGTTTGGATAACTCCTATGCAACGAGCTACGGTGCTGCAGAAGTCTAGAGACTGGCAATTTCAAACTGACTAAATGCTTTCACTTGTTTCTGAATGTATTTAACGTTAGACAGAGAGAGCACACAAGAAATCACAGTATTTTAAGGTATCAGAGGATCCCTTGGTATTGTATATATTGTCTATAGCATTATTCTATGCAGTTCTGGTTTTAGGTGAAACCTGTGCTGGAAGGCTTGGAAGGTAAGCAGAATGGTACAGTACACGTCATCTGAACTCGCACGTGGCTAAAAGTGTGAGCTGTCTAGAAGTTCACAACCTTGCTTATTTTTTTAACAAATTCTGTAGATCTTGATCTAGCAACTTGATAAGACTAACTGCGCTGCAACACAGTCCTCCTCTCTCTAATTTGTAAAAGGAGGTCTTTGAAGTCAGCAGTCTTGTTTGAATGAAGCTTAATTGTTTTGTTTTCAGTCGTCTTTACTGTCTTAGAAGATGGTCTCCAGTCAGTATTGCTTCTTGTTGCATTACCTGGGACTGTTCTCAGGTGGTCCTTTGATCCCCTGGGCCTTGTGTTAAGCTCCTTGGTGACCCTCAGCCCTCCAGCCTGGCTGCCCTGCATCGCTCACATCTCTGGGGAGACTGTACTTGTAGCAGACAGTTAGCTTTTCTGTCTGCAGCAGTCTCAACTCCCCCAGCACTTCATGGCAGGAAGCAGCCTTGTGTGGTCTCTGGGATGCTTTGGATAGGCAGCATGGAAGCAGCCATGGAGCAGCTACTTGCTACAGTAAGCAGTGCATTAGAGAGGTGCGTCACTTCGGTTATTTTCCAGTAATGTAATGAGTGGTACTGTGCCTACATTTCTGTTGACTGTGGGACTATGGGCTTCAGATACTGCTGTCTGCTTGGCATCACAGCAGACAATGCATTTTTGTTGCACAGAAGGGTCCTTGACCCAAGGGCTGTGGGAGTGCTTTGAGGAAATGGAGCACAAGAGCCTTGGAGGAAGATGCTGATGGGTAGCACTATTTTCTCTTGTAGTCTACATGTGCTGTCTGTGTCCCACCCCAGAGGCCAATGGCCTGGTGTTCAGAATTCACCATGGAACAGATAACTGTACCAGCCTGCTCACTGCTGTTCGAAGAGAGCACAGCTTCACAGGGAGGACCTCCTGCGGCTCCTTGCTTGACTCCTGGCCCAGAGTGGTACCAGGTGGCACAAACTGGCCACAGTTCTCACTGCTAACAAAGGATGCATAGGCAGGAGAGAGAATGGAGCTTGAGATAGCTTTGAGGCAGCCAGCAGAGGTGTTCAAGGCCAGGTTGGATAGGGCCCTGGGCAGCCTGGTCTAGTATTAGATATGGAGGTTGGCGGCCCTGCTTGCGGCAGGGGGGCTGGAGCTTGATGATCCTTGAGGTCCCTTCCAACCCAAGCCATTCTATGAAGCAGCTGTACAGCGCAGGTCACAAGCTGAGAAGGCAGCACTGGAGTTATTTCACTTGGAGTCTAAGACACTCTCAGCCCTTTTTATGCAAGGTTTGCCAGAAACTTCATGGCTGGAATTTTCACCATCTGTGACCAAGGTACTAGTCACAAGCCACAGACAGATGGGGGAAAACAAGGCTGAAAGAACTTTTGGACTTGAACAGGTAAGTGCAGCAGGAGTTGGGCTTCCAACCTGGCGTCCAGAGCTCCTGCCTTGCTTTCTCTTTTCCCCAAATGCCTCTGAGGAGATAAGTGTGTTTATGCCTGGCACAGTCAAGCATCTGCGGGCCTAGAAGAGCCCTTTCACACCTGGAAATTGCTGGGTGCTCCTATTAGTTACTTTGCTAATAAGTACTTCGTTATTTTTCATCAACCTCTGAGGGTGTGACTCTATTAAAAGGCTGAAGCCTGATGCCCTGGCTAAGCAGTCAGTGCACACACAAGCAAGGGTGCTTTCTCCTTGCTCAACAATACCTATGCAAATCCTAGTGTGTACTAGGTGTTTTGGGGCTTGCTTCAAATAACTGAATGGCACTTACTAAAGCATGGCTGTCCACAGACGCTTGGGAAGGGCTCTCCTGCCTCCTGTCCATCCCTGCTCTGCTCTCAGCTGTCAAATATGTTGCAGGGGAATGCAGTGAATCCCAAGTGTAGCTGCACACAGTGGGTCTGATGTGTTGGAGGAGCCTGTCACACAGGTAAGCACATGATTAATGCGTGTGGAAGGGCTCATTTCTTCTGCTTGTGAGTGAGTCCTGTGAACTACTGCTGGGCATTCCTCGCTTTCCAGTTCCACAATCCATCACCCAGCTGCGAGAGGAACCTGTTGAGCCTCTTCGAGATGGGCGATAGCACGTATATTGGGTGACAGAGAGGTCAAACGTGGAATTGAAAGCATGGCTGTGATCTGCAGGACGTTTCAGGCCCCAGCATAAAGGAACCTCCCGGAAGGCAAGTCTGCAAGAACCTCCTTGAAGGCTTGCCTGCCTGTGCCACTTGTCCCTACCAGCGAGTGCTGCTTTTGCCAGGATGAGAGCTTGCAGCCAAACTGGGCACCTCTGGGCCCTGTGCTGCAGCTTGCCGCTGGGTTCCAGGGGCTGTCAACCTCCCTTCGTTGGGAACGCGAAATTAAACTTGACTAGTAAAGGCTTGGACACGCTCCAGTCCTCCTCACGCTCCCTGGAGCGACAGAACCCATCTTATTTTAATAGACAGGGAGGGAGGGAAAAGAAGTCCTCATGAGAAGTCCCCTGGTTCAGTTCTCAGCGCCGACCCCCAGCCCCGCGCTGTGCACGCAGCGCCCGCACCCCAGCCAGCCGGCACGAGCGGTGCCGTGCTCTCAGCAGCACAGCCCTTGTTGCTTTGCTTTTGTGATTTGCCACTCTTTCCCTCCAGCCGACAACGAAGCTCCAGCGGCACCAGGTATTTCCCCTCCCGCACACACCGGGTTTGTCTGACAGCTGCGGCTCGTGTCTGGGCAGTGCTGTTTTCCAAGGGAACAAAGCGGCACTTGTAGGAATTTAACCCCGCTCTCTCCGCACGGCACAGCGCGGAGGTGAGGCCGCGCCGTGACATCAGGGCTCCGGCGCCAGCCTCTCTCGGCCCCATCCCCGCTCCCCCGCGGCGATGACAGTGGGAGGGCCCCCGCGGCAACCCCGGGGAGCGGCAGGTAGGCACCGAGCGGGGCCGGGGCGGGGGGGGAGCGGCGGGGCCTCGGCTGCCGTGAGGCACCTACCTGCGGGTGGGCCTCC
>NC_034431.1:4570357-4571835 GCF_002078875.1 Numida meleagris | reverse complement strand
GCCGCCCTCCTCCGCCTCCGCGCCGCGCGGTCCCTCCCCGCGCACGCGACTTGCCGCCGGTGTGTCCTCCCCGCCGCCTCCATTATCCTCCTCCCGCGGCTCCTTCGCCGGGAAGGGCGGCCCGCGGTGGCAGCAGAAGGCGGGTGAGGAGCGCGCTCCCTGGTACCGGGAGGGAGGGAGGGAGGGACCGCTGGCAGCAGCTGTGCATCTTCCCGGAGGAGCGATGCTCGGAGGTGTTCCGGCCGCCGGTCCTTCGGGATCGCTGGGAGAAGGCATTAAGGGGGGAGCATGGGTGGGCAGCAGCTGTCGGGACCGGGGGACGGGCGCTGGAGCGGAGCAGAAAGCGGAGATGTCAGCGCCCGCCCCTCCTGGGTGCCGCGGGCACCGGTCCTGCGGTGCTCCTCCTCCTGCCGCCCCCGGCTGCACCTGGCTGCTGAGCTGCACCCCGGGGCAGCAGGGCCTGGCGGGGAAAGCTGCTCAGTAGCAAGGAAGAGCTGTGCTGGTGTGTGGGTTTTTTTTTTTTGTTTTTTTTTTTTTTCAGTTGTTCTTTTTGCCTTCATTTTTTTTTTTAAGCTGTTCTAATGCAGCCAGAGCAAGAGTCTGACAACAGCCCACCTATTGACAGAACAGGGAAGACATGATGGGGATGTGTTACTTACTACAGGCTGCAGCGTTCCTTTTCTGTGTTGCTTGCTTTGCGTTGCTTGTTAGCTGTGTCCTTGGTCTGGCAAGAAAATTCTTCAGTTCCTTTACAATAGAAGTGATTTATTCTTGTTGGGTTTTTCTGAAAGGCATGTTCTGTCTGTGGTTCTAAAGGCAAACTGTCAGCTGTGGAGTGCGTGAGTCTGTCGTTTTAAAAAGCAGTTACTTTGCTCTTTCATCACTGATTGATAATAATAATATCAGAGGTGATGAAAACGCATGTAAGAATACATTCTGCTTTGGGGCTTGTTCTCAGGGCTCTCTGGCAGGTGATGCCAAGTGCAGCTCTGAGCTGCAGAGCTCCAGTTCCAGCAGGCAGTGATGCTTGGGGCTCAGAGGCACAAACTCAGAAGCGGTCTGGAGATGCTGTCAGCCTAACACACAGCACTTATGGTAACCTACTGAAGGCACGCAGCCTGCTAGCATCCATTTTAGTTGGTACCGAAATCTTCAAGGTGGTTGGTTGTTCTGTTTGTAAATTTCGCTGTTTGTAGTAGATCAGGTTGATATGAATTTACTCTGTGTACTATTTACTATACATGCTATCTCAGAAGTGTTAGTTCAGGGACAGAAACAACTGCAGTCTGGCTAACTGATCCAATGGCACAGGTAACAAGTTGCTGCATCCTCCATGAAAACTTTTCAGCTTGTGTTATTTCTTTTTTTCTTTACAGCATTGGATCTTCTCTTCTCTTCTCTTCTCTTCTCTTCTCTTCTCTTCTCTTCTCTTCTCTTCTCTTCTCTTCTCTTCTCTTCTCTTCTCTTCTCTTCTCTTC
>NC_034431.1:4528515-4570302 GCF_002078875.1 Numida meleagris | reverse complement strand
CTCTTCTCTTCTCTTCTCTTCTCTTCTCTTCTCTTCTCTTCTCTTCTCTTCTCTTCTCTTCTCTTCTCTTCTCTTCTCTTCTCTTCTCTTCTCGTGTTTATCTTGAAGTACACTTTTCCATCTCAGAAGTTGAAGATATCTGTGGAAGATCTTTGTGACTTTGGCTTTTAGGGCACCTTTGCTTTAAAATGGTATCAGCAGGTTTTTGGTACTAGCAGCTGGTGAGGAAAGCATCTGTTGGATCTTTGGATTCTGTTTTTCTTCTTAGACCCGTTTTCTATTTAACTATTAAAAACTTCTGTCAGATGTTATACACAGTGGGAAGTAACGATGAAGTTTCTTTGTGACTTGATGTCTGTAGCTGAGGTCTATCTGGCCATTCATGAGCAGAGAAGGAACAGACCCAAGATGCTTTTTCTTGCTCTAACACTGCAGTGTTTTCTTATGTGCAGCCAGGAGAGCAGATGCTCTTGAGCATTTGGTTCAGGGTGTTGTACAGGTTGGTTTGCATGGTCGGTTTGTTATCTGCATTGCTCCTATAAGAAGGTGACTTTCCTTCTGTGGTGCACAGAACATTTTAGCTTCGTAACTCCTTAACCACTGGCTTATTCTGTGTATTGCAGTCATAGTGAAGAGCACAGCACCAGGAGGCCTAGGACACACTCTTCTCTCTCATGTCACACGTTTGTATGTGACAGGAGCATAGGATGTGAGAAGAGCTCTAATTCACCTAAGCAATAAGTGTGTGGGTGCCACCTGTGGTCTCCTGAGGAGAGCGTGGCTGTGTTTGTGCTGAAATGGGAGGTTGTGGTGCCTGGCTCCGGACACAGCCAGCTTCTAGAGAGGGGCTTCCATGAGTTCCCTCTCGCTATGCCCGCTGGTGACGCTGGCATCGCTCACCATGGGGCTGAGGTTCTTCCCTGCACCACGTCGGCTGCTGTCCTCAGCTGAGGTTGCGTTCTGTATCGGGAGTCAAATCCTGACAGATAATTAGGGTTTAGGAATCCCTGGTGAGCAAAGTCACATGGAAGAGGCTGTGTTTATGTTTTTAGGGACATCTTCTGTTTATTTCTGTTCATTTTTCTTTTCCTCTGAGTGGCATGCTGCGCCCTTCTGTATCTGCTGAAGTTGTGTGTTAACATCAAAATGTGGTTTCATTTAACAAAAAAGTCAAAGTTGAGAGCAAGTCCTTACCTCATCGAATTGGGTATTTTATAGGATGTAGTGGGCTTCATTTCTGTACAAAAGCTCCCTCAGTTCGGGGATGTCGCTGCGTACTCCCCAGCTTTCTGGTGGTGGTGTGCCAGTAGTTCTGCGGCGTTCAGTTTTTCATTGAGTTATATCGAAACCATTTAGCTTTAAGAGAGCAACATTGTGATTCTTGATTTTGGCACAGCAGGAGCTGGCGGGGGGGGATTTTTGCGTGGCAAAGCTCTAACTGGTTGAGAACAGTGGCACTCCTACCGTGTGTCATCCTTTCTGCTTGCTGGGAATGACACTTAAGTAATACGGGGAATTTGTTTGTGTTTTCTGCCCGTGTTCTGTAAAATGTGGTATAAGAGAAGTTGGTGTGTGGTTGCTGAATATCTCTTGCAACTGTCACTCGAGAGCTCCCTCGGCATCGCTGCAGTTTAATTGAAGCTTCAGGACATAAAAGCTGGCAGTGTGTCGGATGTGTTGGCAGTTTACTTCGTAAATCTGCATCAGTTGGAAAGTTAAAGCTAACTTGCAGAAACTTGAGGTTGGAAATGGGATATAATAGCAGTGATAGTGTCTCTGGTAGTGCTGCTGTAATTATACATGGATCATAATTTTTTATGAAGCGCGTGTTAGAGCTTTAGATGTTCACTGATGGCTGGCTTGGATTGAGATGTGCCAGAGTGTGTGTTGGGAGGAGTGGCTTCGGTGTCACCCAGCTGAAGTACAGATAACTTCTATCCTACAAGAGCATTACAGTTCTGTCCACTTTGGAATTTTCCTTCCTATTTCGTGTTGAATAGCTACAGCAGAGCTGGGAAGCACGGGTGTGGAGCTCTGCCTGTTACAGCTAACGATACTAGTGACTGGGAGCTGGGGAAGAACTGCTTCTAGGTATTGATATAAAGCGAAAGGCGTAAGATGGAGATTGTACAGATTGCAGCCCGAGAGCTGTGGGCTCCTTCGCGCTTTCCTTTCCTTTCTGAAGAGTTAGGAAATCATTGTCAGAGTGTGAAAATAAAAGTACAGTTTTTAACCACCCTGTTTCCGCACTTCAGTCAGCGTTAGCAAGTACTCATAACCCTCAGCATATCGGTTCTGTGAAGGCTTTCGGAGATCAGGAATTTGGATTTCCCCATGCAAGAAGCTGTTTTCGGTGCAGGGGCGTCACTCCTCCCAGTGGCAGGTGGGGCAGGCTCGGAAGAAGCAGTGGTGCACGTTGGAAAACTCAGAGGGCAGATCCTTGCAGGAGCATCTCACTCTGCTTTTTGTTGTACAGTAATCAAAGTGCTCAGCTGCGGCTCGTACTGTACCGTGTGTGAAGGAAATGAGAGGAGACTCGCTAACTCTGAGTCAATCGTTCATCTCCCAGCCCTCTTGAACCGGCTTTCAGGTGCATCCTGGCTGAGGCAGCGTCCTCCTGACCTGTTGAATGCATAGGAGACCACTTGTGGCTTCCAGGAGCGAGCAGTTGCTTTTCTCCTGTGCCTGCTGCAGATTTTCCAGCTGTGATGCCAAAGCTTGCTGCTCGTGCAGCAAAAATTAAATGGAAGAAAGGCACTGTCTTATGTGAGGCAAGGAGCTGTCCTGTCCGGAGGCAGGGAGGCATTTTGTTCGGTTTCAGTTATACTTTGTTTCAATAAACTTGATCTTGCACTCAGAGTGAGCGTTCAGGCACAGGGGTTTGGTTTTGTTGGTTCTGGTTGCAAACCAGCGAAGATTTTCCACTACAGCAGAGGTCTCTCTTTTCTTGACCTCTTCTATTAAAGCACTTGAGTAAAACTTGTCTGGCGTGTATTGGAAGGCATCCTGATACCCCTCTGGTCTCCTACTGAGACCTGGTAGTTTTGCAGTCAAGGGTTGGTTGGTAAAGAGCAAGTAGAGAGAATCACCAGAGCAGTGCAGATCTTGCTTGTCCTTTCAGCGTTGGTGGGCGCTGAGGATGGTGATGGAGGGGAATGGGTTCTTGCAAATTGTTACATTGTGTTTTACTGGCAGCACTGAAATTCATGAAGGTTCAGCCCCCAGTTCAGTCTTGCACATGGGCAGCAAGAGAGCTCTTGGCCATGAAGGTACAGAGGTGGTGCAAAGGATCTCACAGGGAGGTGTGTTTCTTCACAAAGTGAAGCAAGAAAGCATGGTTCAGTCTTTGAAATACTTTGTAATACTTTTATCCTTCGTTAGGTGGCATGCATTTCTTGAGAAGTGAAAGATGAGTCATTGTTATTGAAGAGCTTTTTTTTTTTTTTTGTTATGCTTTGGTACAGCAGCTGTAGAGCTCTGTGTGTGCAAAGTGTCAGAAGTGCTTCAGCCCGTGTTTTGCTGTGTCTGGGCAGCGTGGTGAGTTGTGTCTGCTTTTATTTAACCACAGCCCTGCAGTTCTTTCCATCTCTTAGTTGTCGGAGTTCAGCTGAAGCGTCGCTTCCTAAACACTGGTTGTAGAACTGAGAGAGAGGAAGGGGTTGAGCTTGCTAGGAGCAGGATGTTGCCAGTGCTCTCCGAGGCTCTGCTCTCGCCTTTCTCTTGCTGGGTGCAAGTCACATTTCTCAAGGCAATAGTATGGCTGACCCTCAGTGGTGGTATGGAAGCTGCGAGCGAAACACGAGCATTTCTCAGCTGCTTTTTAAAAGTACTCCTACTGCGAATCAGAATTCTTCATATGGAATATTGACTGTAGGGCACAGGCGGAGCTGGTGAAATCCTAACTGTGGAGCACGTGTGAACTGCTTGTGTTATGTTAGTGGGCTGTTAGAGGTGAGCCTGTTGCTTGCAGTTTGGGCCAAATAGTGACAGGCTGGCTGTGCTGTTCCCCCCTGCCGCTGGGTATTTGTGTTTTCCTTCTAGCAAGCTGGCAGTGCTGATCAGTGCACTCTGTTAGACCGTTGCAGCAGGTTGCTCTGTGTGCTTCTACAAGCTCAGGGACTCCCAAACCGGAGCTCTAACTGGGGCCGTGCTGTTGCAATTAGTGTCTGAGGGTACTGCTGCAAACAGTGGCAGGGCCGCATCTTCCTGTTGTCCTGTTCTGGATGTTGTTATGGGGAGGTGAATAGATGAGAGTTTTACTTAACTTTCAGGACGCTGGGGCTGTTTTGAGGCAGGGTCCTAGCAGGGTTCCTGCATGCTTCCCATTCACAACTTTTGGGTGCTGAATTAGAGTGAAAGGGCAGCTGGACGCTCAGCATCCTAAGTGTATAACATTAAACCCCAAAGTTCTGTTTGTTAGCGAGACTGCCTGTAAGTTACCACCTGGGGAGCACCTCCCAGAGCTACCGGAGGGTTCCAGCTCCCATAAAGCCATGAGTGCCCCAGAGTCGGGCTCAGGGGTTGCTCATTGCTGCCCTCTAAGGATGCTCGCTCCTTCGGAGGGAGTCCCTTACATAGCGTGCTGTAGTTACCAAGCAGGCTGCTGAATGAGCTGCTAAAAATAGCTCCTCTCTTTCCAAGAAGATGAGGTGCTGCGTAACTGGGGCCAAAACCAAAACGGTGAATAGGAGGAGAAGTGAAGCAAGGTTCAGATAACTCTGCTTTAAAAAGATATAAACCTTTGTGAGAACCGACTGAGTCAGCTGCATTGCTGGGTTTAGTGAATCTGACAGCTTTGATGAGAGTGCTCTGCAACCTGACAGGTCCATGGTGGTTTGGGTTATAGTATTACTCAGTGATCAGAAAACCAGTTCCTCCAGGACAGTTTTGTGTCTGTAGCTGGATTTTCCTCCGAGATCTTCAATCAGAAGTTCTTTGAAAAGTAATTTTGCTCCAGAGTGCTGCGGTAGGCTGAGTTCAAATCAGGATGTGCTTGGGACTTTCCTGTTCTTGCAGGAACCAGTTTACTTCAAGGAAGGACTCTGCAGATCTGCTCACAACCTCGAGGTCTAACTGGGCCGTGTGGGTGAGTGTTGGGTGGGGAGGTGCATGGGGAAGCAGTGCAGCCCCTGCACACAGAGCTGGGTTCCGAGCCTTGCCCATGAGCTGAGCCTGTCCTCATCCCTTTACTTAGAATCCCGAGCGACCTTTGTGTTGCATTATTCTTTCTCAGGTAAATGAGGTCATGTGCAAAACCGTTATGGTTTTTAATCATTCTCCATCTGGCATGCTTTATAGCAACTTTGAAAAGAAAAAAAAAAACAGAGGGAGACTTCCTGCTTTATTTGTCTCCAATCTGAATTTTGACATAGAACTGACCGAATGGATGTCAGCCTTGCAAGTGCATCCCGGTACTTAGCGGCCTCCTCCATCATTGCTAATTTGGCTAATTTACGTGGCCACCTTCTTAGTTTGTGAGAATTACCACCTTGAGGTCAGCGATACCCTCATGAACATCAGCGAACAAACTTGAATGACATATTGGTCATGCTACTTCTGTAAATGGAGCCAAAGTAATTATTTTTTTGGAGAGCTTCTTTGCTGTAGATAATTTCAGTGACTGCTTAGTAGGAAATAAGAGGGAATGAGCATTCCCAGGGTACTGGGGCGAAGCCAGAGTTTAACCCACTGGACAAGTAAGTTAACAGTGGTCAGTTTGAAAATGATGCAGGTTCTGGTTGTGGATTACGGCGTGCAATTGTGAAAAATATAATTAAAAAAAGACAACGCAAAAGAAGACAGCATTCATATTAGTCACTGTAACTTGGAGGCAGTCACAAATCAAGACTGTTAGACAGTTGTGTTGTATCGTATTTACTTCGTGGCCCCAGACTCCATGTATTTGATGAGAAGTTGTACATTTCCAAGTAGTTTTGTGATGGCTGGGGCGGGATAGTAGTTTTTTTACGGGAAGCTTCTTTTCAGAATAGCAGGAATGGGGATTCTTACTGCAGAAGTTGTGCAAGTTTCCTTGAATTTTCTCCAGCTTTCCTCCCTGTGCAGTTATAAGGAAGCCCTGACCCGGGTCAGACCGCAGGGAAGCAGATCTGAGCAAACTTCTTAAGGGAGGTAAAAGTTGTGCTCAAGTCCTTATTTCTTTTCATTAAGCTCACAGAGGGAGTGCCTGCAGTACCTGTGGGCTGCATCCTGAGTTCTGGTTTCTTCAAACCCAGTGTTCTCTTCTGGGCAGAAGATCCATTAGGAACTACACTGTCACTGCCTGTCACACTGTTATCTTTGAATGCCAAGCTGCCATCTCATGGCAGTAACTGCATGATTGTTTTCTCAAGGTTTAACTGCTGGTACCCAACGCCTTTGCCTCTTCGTTATTTTAAGTGAGGTTATTTTTAATTGCACCTTTCTAAAGGCTTTGTGTAACATAAGATGGTGACAGCCTTTCTTGGTCGGGGATGATTTTTCTCAAGTCTCTTTTATTTTATTTTTTTCCAAATGATGAAGAAGCCCCAACTTACACGACTATACTTACTGGGATTACTAACTTCCACATAGGACAGGCTAGTGTGAGACCTGAAGACAAAATATTCCAGATGCTTTTGGTATTAAAAGGCCTTAAAGGAGTTGCTTTCAGCGGCCTGTTTGTGGAGGTGTGCTCTTTGCACAGCAGCACTGTGGGTCCAGAGCTGCAGCTGTGAGTTCCCCCCCCGTTCAGCGCTGTTTCTGCGCAGCAAATGAATGAAGCACCAGGGGATGTTTAATTGGAGCTGAGAGACTTGGAACTGAATTGCTTTATGGAAAGAAATCATTGCTATCTTTTACACCAAGTGGTCTTTAGGATTAATAGTTATTGTTAGCCTTCCTCTCAGCGAGGAGTTTAATTATTTTTTCCCTCAATTTAGCTCAGCAACCCCCTTACGAAGAGCATTCTCTGCTCCAAAGCCCGTAGCTGTCAGCTTATTTCACGTACATCCTCCGCGGCTCCATGTGCAGTCTATCTTAGTGCTCAGAGAGGCAGATAAGATTTCAGGTGAGCAGAGTGCAAACCAATAAAATCCAGAGCGGGTCAGGTGGATGTGCAGGGAGCACTGCTGGCCTGGGAGTGGAAAGGGGTGGTGTGGCTGTAACAGTGACTTGGACTTGTCGAGAGAGAGCACTGCAAACAGCGTGGGAGCATCGCTTTTGTGATCTGTTCTTGTGAAACAGAAGGACAAGGAAGAAAGTATATAAAGCTGTCGTAGTGGGAGTGACAGTTACATTAACGGAGATGTAAGGGAAGAAAGGAAGGAAACTGAAAACCATTGAAAGTTCAGGGCTGAATGCCAATGACTGAACTTGGAAGGCACTGTTCAGAGGAGGGGTTGGAATGGATATTTCAGAGGTCTGTGGTTTGGTCTCCCAGCACAGTGCTGCTCCCCATGGCTGTGCTGTACCTCGCGGACTGGCAGCATGCTGCTTGTCCTGACATCTGGATCTAAAGGTGCCAAGCTGCTCCGCAGTGCTGGGTCACAGCTTGGCATTGGCTCCCTTACTCTTATCATGGAATCAACACTGGGAAGTGGTAGGGAAAGGTCATGGATTCTTCTGCCCGATGCAAGATGCACTGGGTAGAAGCAGCGTGTTTTGACATTGGGGTATACTTTTTTTCATTGATTTATCAGTGCTTTTTACTGTGGTTTGTCTCTATTGCATTAGGTGTGCTAGAATGTTTTTTCTTTCGAAATCCTGAATGGCTTCTCAATCTGTCAGGTTCCACGCAGCTGGCAAACTATTGGGGTGTGAAACCCACAGGGGTCAGGCTAGCTCAGCTACCCAAGTGGAATTGGTGTATTTTGGGTTTGCATTTTCTAATACCTGAATGAATTTCCTATTCCTGCAGATGGTCGTGCAGGTTACTGGCATGTGGTTCGATTTCTTTAAAACTTAATTATTGTTTCAGCAGCTGAGACTTTCTGGGTGTAAATGAATTAGATATTTAACATACAAAGCACAAGATGGGGAAGAGGCGCTGTTTCAACAAACTCTTGAATCGGCACAGAGAGAAATGAAGCAGTTGTTTTTGTTGTTGTTGTTGCCTTGCACTGCTGAAGGTCTCCTGTTCCGTAGTGCTGTACCTTTTTGCTTTCAGCATGCTATTTTTCAAGCACTTCCTCTCTCAGAGCTCATTGAAGACTCGAGTTCTTCGAGAGGGATGCAACTGGAGCTGTGGCATTTCCCAGTAGAACAAGAAGTTACTTTCCAGCGTGCAGCCTGGGTACACAGGCATTTAAAGAAGCAAGCAGCAAGTGGCATATCTGTTTTCAAAGTGCAGAGGAAATTTAAGAATGGAGAACATAATTGCTCGAGGTGAAATTGCACCAGGAAACACGGATCAGCATAAAAATAGAGTCACAAACTTCAGTGGCGCATCACGAGGATTTACATTTGCATACTCCATGAGAAACCTGACTGAATGTGAACAGAGTGCCTTAAACATGGCACTGGAATATTGATTTGCTTTGCTGTATCACAAATGGCCATTTCACGATTCAGCAGCTTTTTGTAGCGTGAGCTTTTTTGCTAGTTGTGATGTGCCTCGTGTCAGTGTTACTTAGTCCATTGTCTGCACGTTGTCTTACAGCACTTGTAGTGGTTTTCTTTCCTGATTCTTTTTTGGTTTCTGTTCTCACTGTCAGGATAAAAAATACAATTGAATATGTATCTAAAATAGGAGAGGTGAAAACCTTCTAAAGACAAAACTTAACATTATTAAAAAAAAAAAAAAGAAGACAACAATTTTAGCAAAAAACCTATAGAAGAGAGTCAGTTTTTAAGAAAATTGTCCTTGACTTTCCGTAGTGTTACCTACATGGCTGCTTATTCTCTTACACTTGGGAATGTAACGGTTGGTGAAGGTTGCAGCTCCTTAGCAAGAAATGCTTTTTGGGGGTAACTTTAATGAGAACAGTAGGAAAAGAAACTTCAGTGGCTCTGAGAGAGATGTGGTTTGGGCACCATACTGGTTAGTGGTGTTGCCATGTGCTCTGTGCTGTTGCGGGGTGTCAGTGTTACTGTAGAGAGAACGATGCCTTTGGGATGGCTCCGTCTTCACATCAGCAGCTGGAGTCCAGTCCAGCCTGTTGCTCAGCTTGGAGGCCATTGGGTGGTGGAGGTGATGGGGTGAGGTACCTCTGCAGGCCTGCGGGGTTGGCAGAAGCCCTGAAACTGTGTGCTTTCCTTCCAGAGGCTGTGAGCATCGCTCCTGTGGGAGTAGGGAGATGCTGCTCAGAGTGGGGGCTGGAGGGAGGTGAAGGCCCAGCTGAAGCTCCCAAATGTTAATCTTCTTTTTTTGTTGCAGGATGAACAGTTCCTAGGTTTTGGTTCAGATGAAGAAATCAAAGTGCAAAGTCCCACCCGGTCCCCCACAGGTATGTTCAAGTGGCAGGAATGGATGTTCTTCCTATGCTCCATTGTGGTGGTTTTCTCATGTGTTTCCTGTCTCATAAAGGCCGATGTATGATCTTTGGATTCAGTTTAGTTTTGGATGCTGTCTATCATTGTGGGATCTTTAGATTTGATCTGTTCAAGAGGTAGGCTGAAATCACGATGGGTCTGAAAGCAAATGAGTGGTTTTGATTTACGTTCTTGTCAGTAATTGCTCTCACCACAGTACTCTACTCATTCACCACAATACTGTACTCAGTTTGGCCTTGCCAGCAAATTTTATTGTGGACAGCCTTGCTATAGGGTGTTTCACATGGAGAAAGAAGTACGTAGTCAGAGCTATGCGAAGACCCAGAACTGGAATGGCTGGATTGGTGGGTATGGATTGAAATGCGCTGGTAGAGGTGAATAATCAAATTGTGCACATCTGCTTGATGATTCTAACTGGGGTCTTGAATGCTAAATGTATTTCAAAGCTAAAATTAGGGTTTTTGTTTTCTTTTGTATTATTTTACTTAGAAATTTTTAAGAGATTTATTTTGTGATGAAATTCTTTCTCTATATATTGATGAAATGCTATTTTTATTTGTTGACGAACTGAGATGTTTCGGCAACTTTCCCAGGTTATGTGATTTATACTGAGTAAATATCTGTGTGACCTGGACAAAGCTGATCTGACGCTCAGAGAAATTTAATGTGTACTTTGCATTCTCTACTTCCCTCTCAGTTAAATCTAGTCCACGAAAACCTCGTGGGAGGCCCCGGAGCAGTTCTGACCGAAGTTCAGCTGTACTGTCAGACTCTTCATCAGTGTGTTCCCCTTCGAGCAAGTCTGAATCCACATCCATGGAGAAAGTAAAGAAGAAGGAATTGAAAAGTGGGGAAAAAAGACGAGGAAGACCTCCAACACTTACAAGTGTAAAGTTCAAGTTGTCGCAAGTAAAGGACACGTCAGATGTTCAGAAGGGAAGTAAAGAAGATAAAGAGAGTCTGAAAAAAATCAAAAGGTCACCATCCACTACATTTCAGCAAGCAACTAAAATTAAGAAATTAAGAACTAGTAAACTCTCCCCGCTAAAATCTAAATTTAAGCCTGGGGCAAAACTTCAAATAGGGAGGAAAAGCGTTCAGATTGTGCGCAGGAGAGGGAGGCCGCCATCTTCCGAACGTCTGAAGACTTCCTCGAGCTTGGTCGTAAATTCGCAGCTGGAGAAACCCCAAAGGATACGTAAAGAAAAGGATGGCACGCCGCCTCCCACAAAGGAAGAGAAGGCTGCTGTCAGACAGAGTCCGCGCAGGATTAAGCCTGTCAGGATCATACCTTCCACGAAAAGGACAGATGCAACAATCGCTAAGCAGCTCTTGCAGAGGGCTAAGAAAGGGGCGCAAAAAAAGATTGAGAAAGAAGCAGCCAAACTGCAGGGCAGGAAGGGGAGAACCCAGCTGAAAAACATCCGGCAGTTCATCATGCCGGTTGTAAGCGCTATCTCTTCGCGGATTATCAAAACACCCAAACGGTTCATTGAAGACGAAGACTACGACCCTCCTATTAAAATATCCAGACTAGAATCCACGCCGAACAGCAGGTTCAGTGCTACGTCTTGTGGATCCAGTGAAAAATCCAGTGCTGCTTCTCAGCATTCATCTCAGATGTCTTCAGACTCCTCCCGGTCCAGTAGCCCAAGCGTCGACACGTCTACGGACTCGCAGGCTTCTGAGGAGATGCAGACGCTTTCTGAGGAACGAAGTAATACTCCAGAAGTTCACACACCTCTACCCGTTTCTCAGTCCCCTGAGAACGATAACGGCGACAGGAGAAACAGAAGGTTTTCCATAACAGAAAGAAGTTTTGGCCAGAGGACTGCTAAAAAGCTGTCAGCCTTGCCAAGTGTACCGCAGCAGCAGTCCTCCTCCTCTCCTCCTCCCCCTCTACTCACTCCTCCCCCGCCACTGCAACCTGCTTCTGGCATCTCAGACCACACTCCTTGGCTTATGCCTCCTACCATACCGTTAGCCTCACCCTTTCTTCCTACTTCTGCTGCACCAATGCAAGAGAAACGTAAATCAATTCTGCGAGAGCCAACGTTTAGGTGGACCTCTCTAAAGCATTCCAGGTCAGAACCACAGTACTTCTCATCAGCAAAATATGCCAAAGAGGGTCTTATTCGCAAACCAATATTTGATAACTTCAGACCCCCACCGCTGACACCGGAGGACGTTGGCTTTGCGTCTGGCTTCTCGACGCCAGGTGCTACGGCTCCAGCACGGCTGTTTTCTCTTCATTCTGGGACAAGATTTGATATGCACAAGAGAAGTCCTCTGTTGAGAGCTCCGAGATTCACTCCAAGCGAGGCCCACTCCAGAATCTTTGAATCTGTAACTTTGCCCTCATCCGTTGGTCGAACCACTACGGGAACTTCTGCACCAGGTGTCTCTTCTAGGAAAAGAAAGAGAAAAGTGTTTAGCCCTATCCGCTCAGAACCCAGATCTCCTTCGCACTCCATGAGGACAAGAAGTGGGAGACTTAGTACCTCTGACCTGACAACTCTCACCACACAGTCTTCTGTCTCTTCCTCATTAACTAGCATTTCTGTTAGTTCTCTTGCCACTAGTGCCTTAAATTCAACTTTTACTTTTCCTTCCCATTCCCTAACACAGTCTGGGGAATCAGCAGAAAGAAGCCAGAGACAAAGGAAGCAGACTAGCACTCCAGCAGAGCCCTTCTCATCTGGTAGTCCTACTCCTCTCTTTCCTTGGTTCACAACAAGTCCCCAGACAGAGAGAGGCAGAAACAAAGACAGGGCAACAGAGGAACTGTCCAAAGATAAAGACGCTGATAAGAGTGTGGAGAAGGACAAGAGCAGAGAGAAAGACAGAGAGAGAGAGAAGGAGAACAAACGGGAGTCAAGGAAAGAGAAAAGGAGAAAAGGGTCAGAAATTCAGAGTGGCTCTGCTTTGTTTCCTGTAGGTAAAATGCCCAAAGAAAAAGTTGTCAGTGAAGATGTTGCAGCATCATCTTCTGCAAAAAAAACTGCCGGGCGGAGGAAGTCTACAGCAATAGATCCCGTGGCAGATGTTTCCACTGCTGCTCTGGTAGATACAACAGCCATCAAAACCAAAACATCCAAGAAAGGTAGAGGGGGGTTAGACAAATCAGACCTGGACCTCAGCCCCACTGTGCCATCTCTGGAGAAGGAAAAAGCTCTGCGTCTCTCTACTCCTTCAAGCGCCGTTAAACATTCCGCTTCCTCCATCAGCTCTATGTTGGCTCAGGCAGACAAACTGCCGATGGCTGACAAAAGGGTAGCCAGTCTGCTGAAAAAAGCAAAAGCCCAGCTGTACAAGATCGAGAAGAGCAAGTCCCTCAAACAAGCAGATCAGCCAAAAGCACAGGTATTTTTTTTTCCTCTTTTGTTGTTGTTAGGTTTTTTTTGTGGCGTTTTGGTTTTTTTTTTTGCTAGAGTGCATCTCATTTGGACATATCACTGAAAATCACGAGCAGCTTTCATACCCTTAGCGTGAAGAATTAACATGCCAGGCTAAGAAGCTGTTAGTGCAACAGATGGTAATGGATCCAAAAATGAGAAGGCATGGGCAGAAGTTGAGGGGGAGCGAAAGCTGCTGTGTAGTCAGCTCAAGGGGAGCTGGGTGCACTTTCAGAGAACAGTACAGTGGAGCTCGTTATGAGGTTTCTCTGTACACATGTAAGCAAAGTGAACATCAAGGGTAATACACGTTTTTAAAAGCATGGTTCTAGCAGACTACAGTCATTTTTCTGCAGATGGAGTTACTCTTGGTCTCTCTTTTTTAACTGTCTCGTATGATGATCTGATCTGTTACTTACGGGTGGGAGCAAAATCCATTGGGATTTTGCATCTGCTTGGAGAACTGCTTTCCTGTCTTCCCTCTCTGCAATTCCCCCACCACAAACCTACCCTTTCCTGCAATCTATTTAGCTATCAAAAAGGTAGGTGTTTTATGATAGCAATGCCTTTTCATAGAGGATTTCCTTTTTATTTAAACTATTACTTTCCCTGATAACGGTAATGTTAGAAATTACTTGTGCTTATTTGAAAGAGAAAATTTTGAAGCTTTTGTTCCCGTAATGAAAAGTGTACACCTGGCATATTTACACTAAGAAGCCCAGACCCTTGCAAATAATTGTTTGGGAGAGTTCTTTTATTAGGACATGTCTCAGAATCCTGTATTGAAGGCATGGGAAATTGCACTGAACTGCTGCATTTGTCACCTCAGTAAACGCAGTGCCCTCATCCTAACAGCTGACAGCTACAAAGCTGTCAAAGGGCCCGATTAAACAGCTTGACTTACTTCTGTCTTCTGCCAGATCAGTCAGTACCCAGTATTAGGCTGTTTACCCTAATTCCAGTCAACTCTGAATTTCTCACGTCGCTGCTTTGATAACATAGGGTTTCGTGAGTGAGTTCGCTTTCCATTTTCAGGTAGAAACTTACTTTGTAAATCCAAATGAGTAAAACTTCTTGTTCTTTTGAATTACCCTCTCTTGGATGCCCGAGGCTCAGAAAGCTAAGAGTCGAGGTAAAAATAAAGACTCTCACAAAATGCAAGCTAGGATATGGTTTAATTCTTCTTGGGTTATTTAGAAGTTTCCATTGCATGTGTCGCTGTCCCATTTTCGTACCTTTCTTAAGAACACTGTCTGTTTTCATATTTCGAAATCCAGGGACAAGAGAGCGATTCATCAGAAACGTCAGTCCGAGGACCACGAATCAAGCATGTTTGCAGGAGAGCAGCTGTTGCACTGGGCCGTAAGCGAGCGGTGTTTCCTGATGACATGCCCACTCTGAGTGCCTTACCGTGGGAAGAGCGAGAGAAGATTCTGTCTTCCATGGGGAATGATGGTAAGGCTTCCACTTTTCACTTGTGGATTCCTAGGAAGTCTGCTTTTGTTGACTAGTTGGATTGACGGCATCTTAATATTGGTGATAAGTGTGACCACATCTGAACCTGTGAAAATGAGATCTTCGAGTAATTAATAAGGAGTAGTATGTCAAACAGATCTGGGCTCTGTGTTAAAATGCTGCTAAGACAAGGCTAATCCTTTTAACCATTGTTAATTTTTATAAAAATCTGTTATATGCTACACTTGAGTTCTATTGAGGGTGGTGAGTGTGTATGTACCGTGTGTGTGTGTGTGTGTATATATATATATGTGTGTGTGTATACATACATGCTCACACACGCCCCTTGTGTGGCTTTGCAGGTGAGCTTAGATTTAATAGAATAGCTTCCATGAGCTCATTAGACACTTCTGAAACATTATTTGACTTCAGCGAATTGACAGAAGAACTTCTTTCCTAATAGACAAATCATCAATAGCTGGCTCCGAAGAGGCGGAACCTCTTGCTCCACCTATCAAACCAATTAAACCAGTAACCAGAAACAAGGCACAGCAAGAACCTCCAGTGAAGAAGGGCCGACGCTCGAGGCGCTGTGGGCAGTGTTCAGGCTGTCAGGTTCCAGAGGACTGTGGTGTCTGCACTAACTGTCTGGACAAACCCAAGTTTGGTGGGCGGAATATAAAGAAGCAGTGCTGCAAGTAAGTTTAGGTGTTTGAGAAACTGCTCGTCTAATCCCAGTGCGGAGTGGGATAAGCACACCCACACTCTGGGGTGGGAAACAGCAGGCCCTGTTGCATAGGCTTTGGATGAATTTGGCCTGGGCTGAGGCTGGATCACGACAGGGAATTAAAAGCAATTTAATTTAGGAGTGTGGATCCTGATTCAAGGTGTGCTTTTTATGAGCCCTTTTTCCAAAGTTCACTTCCTATTTATTCTCCTCGCTTTGAAGAGACTGTCATAGCACTGAAAACCATTTGAAAAGAGACCAGTGACTTTCATTCAGCAGTATGGGTTATTGCAAGAATGGCAATGTATATATCTATGTTTCACCTCTAGTTCTCCTAGAAGGCATTTATGGAGAGCTGCTCTTTTCCAAGTGAAGTTTATCTCATAAATATACGCTTCATATAACAAGGATGTCTCTGGATGTCATTAAGAAATAACTCTCTTACTTAGTTTTCCAGTCATTTTATACATATCACTTAGTCTGAACCTTTTGCTTTCTTAATTGCTCTATCAAATTGATTTTTCCAGACTAGATAATCTGTCTGAAAAGGCAGCAAATGAAGTGGCATCAGAAAGATTGTTGTGATATAAAAGCTATTTATAAAGTGTAGCTCTGAGAATTGCTACGGAGTGCTCATCTGTGTGAAAACACTCGGCAGACTGCTGCACATAAGTAAGCTAACTCCTAGCAGCTTTGCCCTGGCCTTGGGCTAGGTTTCAAAACCACTGACTTTGCTACAAGAATGAAGGCAGAAACAAAGTCTGTTGGGTTAAACATGAGGAAAATAGGAACCGAACACTTAAAAAATACCTGGTCACGCTTAATCCAATCCCACTCCATATAGGCAGAATATATGTATTTTTTAAATCTGGAACGGCCTGTTTGGATTACATAAAACCTACTGTTGAGTGTTTGATGTTTTAGAGCTCTTAGAGGTATTCTGATATTGCTTAAATGCCAGTTCCTAAGAAATGGAATTGGTGGGGTATTTACCAGTGAAGCATTATTCTCAACATTATCCTCAAAACTGTGTTGTGAGTGTAGGGAGGAAAAGAAAATGTAGGGAAATAGGATTCTTTTCAATGTTTGTGAAGTAGGAGCAAACAGTTTGGAGAAAGTTGGTGGATGCTTGATGATAGTTTTTTTGGCTTGTTTTCTTCTTGTTTTTTTTTTAATCACGGTGAATGATTACAGAATGCCCTCCTAATGTCTGCATTTCTCTTCTGATTTCTGATTGCGTGACGTGTTCTTTCTTTGTAGAATGAGGAAGTGTCAGAATCTACAGTGGATGCCTTCAAAAGCGTATCTCCAGAAGCAAGCTAAAGGTAGGCACAGAGGTTTGGCTCCAGTGTAGGACGAGACAAATTTTCGTACCTTAAGTTTTGCTCTTTGCTCTGTCATTGCGACTGCACATAACTGTAAAAGTTTTGTCTGAAACCAAATGCTAACGGGGAACCTGGCTGTTTAGTTGGGGTCATGGGAAAGTCGTAGGAGAGAATACAACTAGCAGCTATAATCTGAGGCAGTGATTGTCTTCTTCAGCTTAGACTTGTAGTTTCTCCTCCTTTTTGTAAGGAACAGCTGCTGACAGCTGATGAGCCTTCCCTAAGCATTAAGCTCGACCAATTCTCAGAGGTTTGTTTCTTCAGTTCTGAGTGACATGAGGACTGATAAACCTCTTGGTGCATCCTTGTCTCTGATGTAAGGCTTAAGTGAGCCTTATGTACATTGTATGTATTTTGTTAAATCCCTGCATCCTTGGTACTGGACCTCTGGAGGTTTGTATGTTAGTGTTGCAGTGGTCAGGACGCCGAACTCCCTAAAAATAAAGTTCTTGAAATGCACTGAATCATCTGAAGTTGTAGGATTTAATATGCGTTACTTTACTGATGCTTTTTTTTTTTTTTTCTTTTTAGCTGCAAAAAAGAAAGAGAAGAAATCCAAGACAAATGAAAAGAAAGAAAGTCATTCTGGAAAGAACCAATTGGACTCTGGACAGAAACCAACTCCTCCGACCATTTTACCAAGAGAAGACAGTGCCGTAAAGAAGAGCAGCGAACCTGCTCGTAAGCCTGTGGAGGAGAAGCATGAGGATGGGAATTCCTCTGTTCCCCCCCCAGAGCCCAAACAGATCCCTGCATCTGGTGCCAGAAAGACAGGCAAACAGACAGCCCAGCCAGTGCAGCCCCCTCCTTCTCAGCCACCGAGCTCAGGACCTTTGAAAAAGGAAGCACCAAAAGTTACCACTTCTGAGCCTAAGAAAAAGCAGCCTCCACAGCCAGAAATAGGTAAATGGGACTGTTTATCTTCAATATGTTTGAGTCGTGAATCATGTTAAGTAACAGTATTAATGCCGCTGAAACGTGTTGGATTTTAAAACTGATAAAATGCTTTATGATCTGGTGAAATTAAAGCAAATTATTTTGGGAATTTTGTTTAGAACTGGCTTCTTTTTATTGAACTGCATAATTTATTGGGATGGGAAGAAAGGTGACGACCTTTAATGTGATTTTTTTAGTCATGTAGCCTTGGCAATCTTGAAGTCTATTTTCAATATTGTTAAGTTTACTGACAGTCTGAATGTGAAACAACAAGAATGTAATCTCTTACCACAAAAACATAGCCTGCTATTGCACGTAGTACAGAACGGCGTGGACAGTGACCAAAAAGGCAGCTCCAGGACTTCTGTTGCTTTACACCTGGAACACTTCAGAGTTTTAGCAGAGCAAGTTCGACTGGCCATGCCTTGCAGACTGCCCCAGTCATAGCTGGTGATGTACAATCACAAAGATGGTGGAAAAATTCCGGTCTAAAATTCATCTCTCGTTACGCAGCTGTTTTTTTTTTTTTTCCCTTCTCTTCTCTACAGGTGGCTGTTAGTTACTTGAAATACTCATAATTTTTCCCCCCTTCCTAGGCACAGAACAAAACAAACAGAAAAAAATTGCTCCCCGTCCAACTTTCCCTGTGAAACAGAAACCAAAAGAAAAGGTGAATACTGTTTTTTGTACACAGTCAATAAATTTTGAGAACATCAGTCTTCTCTCTATCTAGAAAGTAAAACTGTATTACTTAAGCCTTTTGCAGATTTCTGTATACTTTAAATACCTGTAGGAGTTCAGTTCTGCTCCTTTTCCTTTCAATGCTGATTTCAGACCGATCTAACTTGATTCCTAAAGCTACTCAGGATCTTTTGTGGTATTTGAGGAGGAAGTTTTTGATCTTGTCAATGAGAAACATGTCATTTCTCGTGAGTTTGAGCAAATTGTACAAGTGTTAGGCTTTGCCTTGTGCCAGTGTGTGGATGCCAATTTATCTGGCATGTGCCCACAATTCAGCTTAGGTGTTAATTTTGACTGAGACCTGTGTGTTGTGGGATGAACGTTAGGTTGCCCATGTTAAAAACAAAACACAACACAACAACATTTAAATGTCAGAGAGAAATATATGAGTAGTAATTACACCAAGAGTTGCCCCATTGGAGCAAAGTGAAAAAAAAATAACACTAGTCAAAGAGAATAAGGTGATGGTAGGGGAAAATGCAACAAACTGAATTAGCAGGGCAATTGTTTATGGGATGCTTGCAAAACTGATTGCAAAATGGTTACTTTCTTGCAACTTTTACACACATGTTAATTACGTGATGGTATGAGTTGCTATTTTGTTGGTTTTTTTTTTTTCCGGTACATAAATCATGTACAGTGTTTAATTACTGTTGAAGTTTTGATGTTTGAGGTTGGGATTAATGCAGGCTCCTTTACTTGACTAGGAAAAGCCCCCTCCTATAAGCAAGCCAGAAAGCAGCACGCTGAATTTGCTCAGCACTTTGACTAATGGGAGCAGTTCCAAGCAAAAGCCACCTACAGATGGAGTCCACAGAATCCGAGTGGATTTCAAGGTAGAGGACAATATGTTTTAAGTATTTGAATATTAACTGACTCTAAACACTGGAAGTCGAGTCCCTCAAGAATGCTGACAGTGACTTCTAAGTTTGTGTGTCTGGTTTCTGATCAGAGAGAACTGTAAATAGGAGCCTTCCTGACTTGGTTAATTCTTAGAAGTTTGTTATGCCTTTTTTTTTTTTTTTTCCTTATAATTAGAGTACTGGATGAAGAGACACTTAAAGCTTTAAACCTTAACTCTCAATGTGAGGATGAGCAAGAATTTGAGGTTTATGAAGATTTATTCCATTAAGATGGAACTATAAAACCTTACCTTGAGTCAACAAGATTTGGGGAAAATGTTAGTAATTTGTAATTCACAGTATTTTGGGGATACCTGGGGGTTTAAACTGATAAACCATGTACTTCTTTGAACAGCGATGTTGAAATAATAAAAGTCAATATTTTCCTAATATTTTTTCAGTCATTTATACAAGTGTTAATAACGGAGATTATAGTGAGATCTCGTAAGTGTTTTATACAAACATGAATTTTTAATAAAGTTTAACTATTGTGAAATTTCGTTTTTAGTGATAAGCAATCGTGGAAAAACTTTCTCATGCTTTTTAGACTTGCTTTCTGGAGAGGGAAGGTTAGTGTATGATTGAGCTCTCCTGGCAAGAGGAGCGCTGAGTTGTGGCTATTCCAATGTATGCTATGAAGTAGACCGAGGCAGAAGTTAAAATGATTTCTGGTTTAGAACGCTTTCTTAAAGGCGCAGTGCGTAAAGCAGCAATGTGAGCACTTGATACTGATGTTGTATTGCCTTATTCTGCATGGTGATGTATGCTTTTGTACTTTCAGGAGGACTGTGAAGTGGAGAATGTTTGGGAGATGGGTGGGTTAGGCATCGTGACCTCGGTACCTATTACTCCCAGGGTGGTGTGTTTTCTCTGTGCCAGCAGTGGACATGTGGAGGTAAAGCATTGTGTTCTGCTGTTGATGACTTAATTACAGCACCCTATTGTTACCGAAAAGAAAAAAAAAAATGTATAACAACTGTAATCCGGAAGAAATTGAAAAATACCTTTAAATCTGTTCTTGCTAAACTTTGCCCTGAGATTCTAGAGTGAGAGGTATTTAAATTGGCTTTGAGGAATTCTGTGGTGCTTAGTTTGTACGTGAACGCTGTCAGCCATAAGGAATGACATTTTCAAGAGCCCCAGCATCTCTTCTAAAATGTAATTTGGGATCCCAGAGCTGAGGGAAAGCAGGGAGTTTGCTTTCTCTTTACTTGAAATGAAAACGTCTGCTCAGTAGTTTTGAAGTGGTGCTAGGCAGTGCTGATTTCCCCAGGTTTGTCTCTGTCTCCAAAGAGTTGCAGATCATTGCTGAAACGTGACTGTCAGGGTTCTGGTGCTGTAAAAGCAGCTGAATTTGGGCTTAAGTTTTGGTAAATGCATTTCCAGGAAAAGATAGGTGTCTTCTCAAAGATTTCAGCCCAGCTGTCCTGGGAAGACGAAGCTAGCACTCTAGAAAGTGCTCGAGTATGATTAGCAAACAGTAATTGAGGGAAAGGGAGTTAAGTTCTGCATGTGATCGTCAGTGTATTTTAATATTACAAAGGTCCAGTGGCACGTGGAGCCAATCCCCTTCTCTGTCAGGTTGCTCAGGCGAACGCTTCTTCTGTCCTGTTTGTGCCCCAAGGACTATTCTTTATGCTCAGCCTTGGAGAGGATATGTAGAGCTTTCAAATGAAGCTTCTGAGCTAAACAAGGAAAGATGTCTCTTTGCTCCGCGTGTCCCTTCCTCCTCCTCTAAATGTGTCTTCAGTTGTGTTGGCTTGTGTTGTGGAGGGGGGGGGAAGGTCCAGAAGAGGCCTGTAGGCCTTACCAGAGCTCAGAACACGTAGACAAAAGGGATCAGGCTCCTGTTTGCTGCTAGATGCATCATCTGGGTAGGCAGGCATGTATTTAGGCTCTCTGAACTACACACACCATTTCCCCAGTGAAATAGACCAAAAGGTGTTCTGTTAGTTGTAAAGCAGAATTCAAAGTAGTTTGGAGCGCGAGCGGGAATTCAGGAAAGCTTTTGACTTGCTAAAACCTCCTCCCTCTCCCCCCCTTGCAGTTTGTGTATTGTCAGGTCTGTTGTGAGCCTTTCCACAAGTTCTGCTTAGAGGAGAGCGAGCGGCCCCTGGAGGACCAGCTGGAAAACTGGTGCTGCCGTCGCTGCAAGTTCTGCCACGTGTGTGGGAGACAGCACCAGGCCACCAAGGTACCGCCGAGCTCCGGGCAACCCAGCCAGCCTTCCCCGTGCTGCTCCTCGAGCTCTGCTCGCTCTAACCCTCAGCTGGGATCCGGGACAGGAGGTGGTGGAGCACAAACTGTGTGCACGCTGCCTCGTGTGGTTGCAGACTTAGCTCAAGTCACTTAGTTGCAACTTTTTCCTATTGCTTTGGATAGGAGATGAAATGTAAATTGAAAATGTCCAGGATCTTGCGTTCTTTCTAGCATCTTTGTTCCAATACGTTTTCCCATTATTCTTGTAGCAGCTGCTGGAGTGTAACAAGTGCCGAAACAGCTATCACCCTGAGTGCCTGGGCCCAAACTACCCAACCAAACCCACCAAGAAAAAGAAAGTTTGGGTGAGGTTTTTTGAGATTTCTTCTTTGGGTAATTCTCTTGTTAATTGATCTTAACGCTGTGGGCCAAAGCACTGTAGATGACTTGTTCCAATGCATTCACTTAGCAGTTTGTGGAAGGGTGCCTGCTGCATTGGAAGGTGCATTTGGGGACAGGTCTCTCACTGAGGCGGGTTGCTGATGAAGGAGGTGGGGTTTGATTAAGCAGGATTTTGAAACATTTATGCCTTTTTCAGTTGGGATAATTCTTCTGTAGTCTCAGAACATGGAAGAAGTTAAGAATGGAAGCAGTTATATCGTTAACAAACTTAGTGCAAAAGCTTTGCCTATAAGTGTATTTGGTACTAATCATTTTTAAGTACTATATTGTATTCGAAGCTGGAAAACTGATAAAATAAGATGTATTTTAAGTCAGAAGAAAAGCTGTGACTACGTAGGGCTTCTTATGTGAAGGCAAAGGTGATACTTGCTTAAGTGCAAATATGAGACATATTTTTAAAAATTTTATATTTAATTTTTATTTTTCCTCTTTTAGTATCAGCACCATCTCAGGTGGTGCTAAGGGAGGGAGTTAAGGGAGTTAAGGTGGTGTTAAGGGAGTAGTGGAAGTTCTGGTATTTGAAATTCCTTGTTCTGTTGCGTGAGCTTTCAGCTCTCATTAAATAATAAAACCATGAAATTTATCATTAGAACAAAGGAACAGAAGCCACTGGATAAAAGCAAATAACTCTTGCCAAACACATCCCTCTTCCAGATATGTACCAAATGTGTTCGCTGCAAGAGCTGTGGATCGACAACGCCGGGCAAAGGGTGGGATGCGCAGTGGTCTCATGACTTCTCACTGTGTCATGATTGTGCCAAACTCTTTGCTAAAGGTATGTAAAGTTGTATCTGTTTATGGCATGTACCTTTTCAGGTGCTCTGTTTCTAATGAGGTGGTGCCGGTGTAGGTTGAAGTGAAGGCCTGGTGAGCTTGTCACTGGGATGAACAGGGGTGAAACCTGCTGTTGGGGCCAAGAAGCAGAGCATTTAGATGTTTATTTGTGTATGAAAGCTGTGTTCATGGGTTTCACAGTGCACAGTCACTGCTGTTGTATTGGGAGAGTTTAAGACTTTCAGAGTTAAGTGCAATACCATATAAAGCAATTATTACAGACCTGCTGGTCCAGAGTTTCAAGTAGCTCGTGAGAGAAAAGGCATTTTAAAGGTCTCCTGACTTAAAAGCAGCAAATTTCCTATTGTAAAGTGATAGTTCTTTCTTGTGTTAGTTATGAGGCCTTTGAATCTAGGAGGGATCACTGCAGGGAGAAATCTTGGGTATCCTACCTAAATTCTTGCCTGTGTGTCATCTTTGTCGTTTTCATCCTATTCTGTAAAGCTAATTCACTTAGTACTTCATGAATCTCACCACACCACACACCTCACCCATCCCCACCCCCCCCCCCCCAAAAAAAAAAAAGGATAACCAATCTTTCAAGCAGGTTATTTTTGTGGCCATTGTTTTCAGTGTTGTAAAAGTAGATGTAATTGTATTGGCAGCTTACCAGTAGGAGGTTTCAGAGAGCTTCTTTCTTAGCACGCTAGTAAGTAACCATCTATCCTTTAAGGTGTGTGTGGCAGTTGAACTTCTGATTAAAAATATATCTCTCATTTCTTGTTTGCAGGAAATTTTTGTCCCCTCTGTGACAAATGCTATGATGATGATGACTATGAGAGTAAGATGATGCAGTGTGGGAAATGTGACCGCTGGGTACACTCCAAATGTGAAAACCTTTCTGGTAAGGCAAATTCTTATCTCCTCAGCCCCTAAGAACATGAGGCAGCAGCAAACAGGTCCCACATGGGATCGCTTCAGTCTTTCTCCTTGAGTGTTGCATTAGCACCCTCACATGTGATCTGCTAGAAAAATACCTATAGAGTGAACTAATGTCAGTGACAACCTGAAAGCTTGGGACTGACTTAAAAAGCAGTATGAATGAATTGCACAGGATGCTTTAGTTACATGAAGGGCATTTGATGTAAACAGTAGGTGCAGTATACAAAGTAGGGCTTTTCCCCATATCTGTCCTTGAGTAAAGTGGTTCAGGTTGTTATTTTCTTTTTTTTCTTTCGTCTCCAGATGAAATGTATGAGATACTCTCTAATTTGCCTGAGAGTGTAGCATACACCTGCATTAACTGTACAGAACAGCACCCTGCAGAATGGCGTCTTGCACTGGAAAAGGAGTTGCAGGTTTCTTTAAAGCAGGTTTTAACAGCCCTGTTGAATTCTAGAACTACCAGCCACTTGCTGCGTTACAGACAGGTAAGCTGAAGCCTGAAACGTATTCAGAAATAAGACACTTGGAAAATGAGTTTGATCCTTATAGCTGGACGCTGCCCTGCTGTGTGCCTAGCAGCAGAAAGCTGTCAGTTTTGTCCTTGTGTTTTGGACAGGAATTCCAAACTTGAGTCTCTTTCATGTTAATGAGAATCTCTATGCTTATAAATGTTCAAGGGAGTACATCGTGGGTAGCATCTGCAATTCGGTAGCCAATACCTGTCTGCTTCTTGATACTAACAGGCAGCAAAACCACCTGATTTAAATCCTGAGACAGAGGAGAGTATCCCATCGAGAAGCTCTCCAGAAGGTCCCGATCCTCCTGTCCTAACAGAAGTCAGTAAACAAGAGGAGCAGCAGCCTCTGGATATGGAAGGAGTGAAAAGAAAAATGGATCAAGGAGGTTACATTTCTGTGGTATGTCAGAGTCCTAGTGCTCCATTCTAATAATAGGTCCTATGAACTGCTTAATGACCCATGGTATTTATAACTGAGCGTGCTTAAGCCTTTTCTTTATGAACGAGGAAACAGGCTAATATACTGCTAAAAATAATTCTGTCTGGCACTCGTGTTAGTGTTGGCCCAAAGACATGTAATTTACACTGTTGTATGCCTCTCTAACTAGCAGTGGTGCTTGCTTAAACTGCTTTTGCTCTTAGTTATTTGTGTTCATGGAAACAGGATAGGTCATCCTTTATCTGCAGATAGATTCTAGCAAAAAGCCCAGTGAAGTAGCGATGACAGTAGTCAGTTATCTGGAAACCAATAAACTCATGTTTGGAGGGGTGATCTCTTCAAGGATCATTTGTATAAAATATTGACCAGATCAGTTTTCTTCATAGGGAGTAGCTTTTTTTTCTTAAAATACATATATATATATATATAAGTATATATATATACTTCCTCCTACAGAGCCTGTAATCTTGAGGAAGAATGTGTGTTACCAAGTCCCATTGCAAACATGCTGTTGCCAGATTTTGGCCAAATCCTTGTAAAGTAGTTAATGAAATAGATGTAAAGTGTGTCAGCAACCAACTCCTGGTTAAAGAAAAAAGGGGACAAATGACAGGTTGGTTTGTGCAGCCATTGTCCCAGCCAGTTTGCAAATACTTGGAGCTGCTCACTTCTTTACAGCCAAATTCTTGCAGAGTCAGTGTTCTGGTTCAGTCTTGTCACCTGGAAGCTCACTTGGTGCCTTAAATTTTAGTGGATGATGTAGCTGTACAGGAGACCATCCTACTGATAAAACAATGTTGTGCTTGTCTTGCAGTTGGATTTTAGTGATGATATTGTGAAGATAATTCAAGCAGCAATTAATTCTGATGGAGGGCAGCCAGAAGTTAAAAAAGCCAATAGCATGGTCAAGTCCTTCTTTATTCGGGTGAGTGGGACTACAGTTATTTTGAAATCTGCTTTGTATCACGCAGCTGTTTGTAGCTGTTGGAATCTGAAGTATCCATCATGCACATTTCTAAGAACAAAATAATAACTTGTCAGAGTTGTTAGTGGTAATGAAATCTCACTGGTTGTGCTTTTATAGTAGATCTTGGCCAAATTTCTTCGAGTTTCTAGGTACATTGGATAACACTTCTAATGGAATGTTATTTTCTTTCAGCAAATGGAGCGTGTTTTTCCATGGTTCAGCGTAAAAAAGTCCAGATTTTGGGAGCCAAATAAAGTAACAAGCAAGTAAGTAGTTGTCCTGTGTCTGACTGTGACACCATACGTGGTTTGCCAGCTGTCCAAGCAAAAAGTATGAAGAGAGCCTGTTTGTGAGGCTTCATGATGATGAAGGTGTTGTTTTTAAGAAGTAGTTGCACTCCCAGGCTTTGTATACGCATCCCAGTTCTGAAGCAGAGAAGACACAGTGTTACTTAGAACTAAACATGTTGTGTGTTGGCTTGTCAGTCCTCTCCTTTCTTACCTCTCCCCACCCTCATCTGGTATTGACCCATCTGCATCTGTTACCCTCCAGAGAAACACAGCTACATCACAGATGTTAAATTTTACATGATTGATCATAGCCTTTGTGAGAGCATGTGTAGACTGAAGGTAATGAAATGAGTTGTTACAGTATATTGAATGTCTGTCGTGCTAGTATACGGTGCACAAGTTCATCGGGTGCAGCCAGGTCTAATGGCTGGCTCCTTGTGTTTTCAGCAGTGGTATGTTGCCAAATGCAGTGCTCCCTCCTTCGCTTGACCATAATTATGCTCAGTGGCAGGAGCGTGAAGAGAACAGCCGCACTGAGCAGCCTCCTCTGATGAAGAAAATCATTCCAGCTCCAAAACCCAAAGGGCCTGGAGAGCCGGATTCACCTACTCCTCTACATCCTCCTACACCACCTATCTCTGGTAGGAAAATAGATCGCAGCACTGTTAGCCCCGAACACAGAGTGCTTCATTTTGAGCCCTGTCGTCGTAAAGAGAGGGTGGTATTAGTTCTTCATGTGATTGAGGACTTCTGGAGATCCATGTGACCTGAAATCATTCAGAGACTGTTACGTGTTGATATGTGTTTGAACTGAGCTTTGGCCCAGAAACACCTGCCTCTCTTTCTTGATGAGGGCAGATGTGTGCTTTTCCTTGCATTACAAGCTTATTATTCAAACTCTAGCCTGCTATTTGTGTCTTTTGCCCTGTTCACTTCCTGACAATTTTTCCAGATAAATTTTGGCCTCCCTGTCCTTCAAGAATAAAAAACATTCTTTCTTTTAATGACAAGGTTCTGACAGAAGCAGAGAAGATAGTCCTGAGCTTAATCCACCTCCAGATGTAGAAGACAACAGGCAGTGTGCCTTGTGCCTGAAATATGGCGATGATAGTGCTAATGTAAGTATCTGGCATGCACCCATTTTGATAGTAGCTGCCTTAAGCCGTGTTACAGATTTAGTGCTGTGAATAGGCCAGCTACTGGGCGGGGTAGTGGGTGTTGGCTTTTTTTGTATGTTTGTTTTTTCCGTATCTCGGTAGGTCTTCTTTGAAATGAAAATGACCTTTAGCTGTCTGTTCTCCTGGCTAGAAAGTGGTGTGGTGTTAATTTTACACATTTCATTAAGAAATTCACCGAGTGGCTTTGCGTCAGTGTGTGAACTGTGTACATTTCTTACACTGAAGCCTCTTGACATTTCTTGAAGAATAGAATTTTTTTCTTCCTAAGGTTGCTTTTTATATCATTTGTACTTAGCCGTGGTCTTCTCTGCCTAGTTAACATTTATCTTTTAAACTCTGGAAGTAATGCTGTCTCGTTAAGCTTTCTTTGGGGAAAGTTTAAATCCAGTGCAGTTGAAACCTGCTATGCTTTTTGTGCATTGCTGTGTCTTGGGAACATTAATGGGGGAAAAAAAAAAGTAAAAAAGAAAAAAGGTTTCTTCCCATTCCTTAGGACGCTGGACGCCTTCTCTATATTGGCCAAAATGAATGGACACACGTGAACTGTGCTTTATGGTCAGCAGAAGTATTTGAAGATGATGATGGCTCTCTCAAAAATGTCCACATGGCTGTGATCAGGGGAAAGCAACTGGTGAGTGTGTGTATTCTACCACTGCAGAAAAAAAAAAAAACCTGACAGTTACGGTTGGCTGATTTTAGAAGAAATTAATTTTTACCTTTGTTTTTGCTTTGGTAGAGATGCGAGTTCTGCCAGAAGTCAGGCGCCACAGTGGGCTGCTGCCTCACTTCCTGCACAAGTAACTATCACTTCATGTGCTCACGAGCCAAGAACTGTGTTTTTCTGGACGATAAGAAAGTTTACTGCCAGAGGCACCGTGATTTGATCAAAGGAGAGGTGAGATTCTTCTTTCAGGCATTGCCTGTTCTTTCAGGACAGCCTGTAACTGCGAGTGTTCTTTAGAAGTTAATATTGAATGTGTTCCTTATAAATGAGAGCCTGACCACAGTGCTGTTAACAAATCTGTGATATAACTGTCACAAGGAAGTTTGGCAAGTGGTACTACATGCTTCAAGTAGCAAACTGAAGACCTCACTGAGGATCTAGTAAGACAGGTTGCATAGCATATTTGCAGTAGTTCCTTTAAAGTTACTGAAGTGTTTTGTGTGTTCCTGCTCCAGGTGGTTCCCGAGAACGGGTTCGAAGTTCTTAGGAGAGTTTTTGTGGATTTTGAAGGGATCAGTTTGAGAAGAAAATTTCTTAGTGGCTTGGAACCGGAGAACATCCACATGATGATTGGTAAGATCTAGTCCCTGAACACATGTTCTGTCTTTGGTGCTGGAACTTTGTTCATGGAACTTTTCTGTTCCTTTCTCTGCTTAGGTTCAATGACGATAGATTGTTTAGGAATTCTGAATGACCTCTCAGACTGTGAAGATAAGTTATTTCCCATTGGCTATCAGTGAGTATAAGCTGTTTCACAATAATGTCTTTTACTGTGTCAGAAGTCAAACCAGCACTGAAGTAACATACGTAGAAATCAACTGCAGCTTTCATAAACTGTTAAGGAATCTTGTGACTAAGCTAGCTGTGCAGTATGTTAACGCCAGAAAGGCTTTTTCCTATGTTCTTTCAAGAAAATTAATATGTGAAATAAGAATGCCAGGGCTTACTTGAGTTGAGTAAATTATTTTATGTTTGAATTATCTTCCAGGTGCTCCAGGGTGTACTGGAGCACTACAGATGCCAGGAAACGCTGTGTGTATACCTGCAAGATCATGGAATGCCGACCACCTGTCGTAGAACCTGATATCAATAGCACTGTAGAACACGATGATAACAGAACAATCGCCCATAGCCCAGTTCCCCTTACAGGTAATGTTTGAAGGACTTTCTTAATATATATATTTTCTACCTGTTTTTGCTATAATCTTACCAGAAAGTCAGGTAGTAATTAGGACTTTCTTTTAAATCAGATTTGGATCAGAATCCCCTTCATGATTCCAACTGGGTAAACAGGAGTCAAACAGAAACTGCAGTAGTAGTGCTTTCTAGTCTACAGATCTGAGATTTTTCTAATGGTCTAAAATGTCAAATGTAAATTCTAGTGTCGGTGTACACATATAATTTGTGGATGGGTAGGTACATGTTGATAACAAGTATTTGACAGTGTTCTTGGGAAAAGAAAAAAGACATCAGATGGCAAGGAAGCAGAAACTTTTGACTCTGTATCTAACAAATGCCCTGATTCCTCACATGAAACCTGATGGCAATGTATACTTAAACAGATTGTAGCGTTTAGGGTTCGGTGATGACTTATGTTGTTGTTTCTCTTTTATGCAATGACAGAAACTCTATTCAAAGACAGCAGAAATACACCTGAAATTGTAAACCCACCATCTCCAGATCGTCCCATGCATTCTCAGACCTCTAGTTCCTGTTACTATCCCACGGTCTCAAGGGGTCTTAGGATCAGGACACCAAGTTATCCATCCACACAGAGGTCTCCTGGCTCTAGGCCTTTACCCTCTGCAGGTATTTCAAGTGTTGTTGACTTTGATTTTTGTTTTGGTTTTGTTTGCTTTGGAGATACTGTTGATTGGTTGATTCATGTCTTTTTTGACTGCATTCAGAATGTGATGCTTATTTTTCTGTTTCTGAAGAACATGGAAAATGTCAATAGGTTTGAAAGAAGGAACATTGTGAAAAATATACAGTAGAGATGGCGTGTCAAAAAAATGACCTGTCAAAAATGTACGATTTAAACAATTAGGTATGTATTGATTGTGAAGGATTCAAATCTCTTGACAGTCTTCTTGCTTTATTTTCTCAGGAAGTCCTACCCCAGTGACCCATGAAATAGTTACAGTGGGAGATCCTTTACTATCCTCTGGACTCAAGAGCATTGGTTCTAGAAGACATAGCACTTCTTCTTTGTCACAGCAGCAATCAAAACTCCGGATGATTTCACCTACACGAGCTGGGAATACTTACTCCAGGCACAGTCTGTCTTCAGTTTCCAGCATAGGGTCCTCTTCAGAACATGAACAGAGTATAAAAACTACTGACCACTTTGTGGGATCTGTGAATTCGGGTACCACAAGTGCTCCAGTTCAAAGCTGCTCTGCCAGTTCAGGCTCCCAGAAAACAGCAGCTACAAGTGGAACTAAAACTTACCAGCTAGATGCATCTCAGTCTACAGAAGGCAAACATCCTAGTAGTTCGGATTCAGTAGCCAAAAGTGCACCTTCAAAGGGAGAGAAGATGAAAACAATGACCTCAAGGGACCCAGATTATTCAGCTCATAGTTTTTCTTCTGGAGGAAACTCCAAAACATCAACTCAACCAAACAGTTCATCGGGCACGGAAGTAAGTGTTAAAATAGGAACCTTTCAAGAATCTGCAGGATCATTTTCTTCCAAAGAAACAGCATCCTTTCCGTCTTTGCATCAGAGAGGTCCAAGGAAAGACAGAGATCAACACTTGGAATCTGTACAGCCAGAAAAAACTACTTCAGTTGATGAGATGGATGCAAAGATGTTGAAGTCTGCAGGAGTAAATAGCAGATCTCCTGCAGCAAGCGAGCAGGTAGTTTCTGCCTCCAGAGACCGGCGTCAGAAGGGGAAAAAAGTAGTGAAAGAAAGTTTTAAAGAGAAGCATGCCTTGAAGTCTCTTACAGATTCAAGTCAAGCAGTAGGCGGTGATGAAGGAAATCTGACATCAGAATTTGGTAATCAGGGTTTGGTGACCGAACAGATTAGTCAGAGGTTATGTAATAATATTCCTGCTGAAAAAAATGTTGAGAAGTCTCCACCTTCGCAGGGGTTATCTAAAGGTTCTGCAGTGCTGACCGAAGCGGCCTCTAAGGAATCACAGGCACCTCGAAAACGCACCGTCAAAGTCACCCTGACTCCTCTCAAGATGGAAGGTGAAAGCCAGTCTAAAGCTGCACAGCAGGAAAGTGATGCTGAACCTCAGCCTGCAGGGGCAGAACTTGCCACTTCAACAGAGCCCTCCTCAAATTCTGAAAGCCCAGAAGATAACTCTGTAGTTCAGGGAAGTCCAAATAAAGCACCAACACAGGAATCTCAAAATAACGCGTATGAAAACTTGCCTGTTCAAGATAACAACTTGTTGCTCCAGGATGGGACTAAAGCTCAAGAAGAGGGCTCATACAAGCGGAGGTATCCACGGAGAAGCGCACGGGCCAGGTCTAATATGTTCTTTGGACTGACTCCTCTGTATGGTGTGAGGTCTTACGGAGAGGAGGACATTCCATTCTACAGTAACTCAACAGGGAAGAAGCGAGGGAAGCGGTCTGCAGAAGGGCAGGTGGATGGTGCGGATGATTTAAGTACGTCAGATGAGGATGACTTGTACTACTATAATTTCACTAGAACAGTGGTTTCCTCAAATCCTGAGGAGAGGCTTGCATCCCATAACTTATTCAGGGAGGAAGAGCAGTGTGATCTTCCAAAAATCTCCCAGTTAGATGGTGTAGATGATGGGACTGAAAGTGATACAAGCGTCACAGCCACAACAAGAAAAGTAAATCAAGTAACTAAAAGGAGTGGTAAAGAAAATGGAACGGAGAACTTAAAGCTGGATAGAACTGAAGAAACTGGGGAGAAAGTACAAGTCACGAAAAGCCCCGCTGTCCACAAAACTGATCCAAAGATGGATAATTGCCATCCCGTGAGCAGAGTTAAAACACAAGGTCAGGATTCT
Organism: Numida meleagris; assembly: GCF_002078875.1. Taxonomy (NCBI): domain Eukaryota; kingdom Metazoa; phylum Chordata; class Aves; order Galliformes; family Numididae; genus Numida; species Numida meleagris. The sequence continues at coordinate 4,538,796 of NC_034431.1, read as the reverse complement.
CTGGAAGCTCAGCTGAGCTCGTTGGAAACAGGCCGTAGGGCTCACGCAAGCACGCCTTCTGATAAGAACTTACTGGATACTTTTAACACGGAACTTCTGAAATCTGACTCTGACAATAACAACAGTGATGACTGCGGAAACATCCTCCCTTCAGACATCATGGATTTTGTACTGAAGAACACACCGTCTATGCAGGCATTAGGAGAAAGTCCAGAGTCGTCATCATCTGAACTTCTAACACTTGGAGAGGGTTTAGGTCTTGATAGCAACCGGGGCAAGGATATGGGTTTGTTTGAAGTGTTTTCTCAACAGCTGCCAACAACTGAGCCAGTGGATAGCAGTGTTTCTTCATCCATATCAGCAGAGGAACAATTTGAATTGCCCTTGGAACTTCCTTCTGATCTCTCCGTTCTGACTACTCGCAGCCCTACGGTGCCCAGTCAAAATCACAACAGACTTGCCGTCATTTCAGAGTCTTCGCTCTCCTCTTCAGGAGAGAGGTCGATGCTTGCTTTGCCCTCCACAGAATCTGGGGAAAAAAGAGTTACAGTCACAGAAAAATCCGCCTCTAGCGAGGGCGATCCAGCTCTTCTGAGTCCAGGAGTAGACCCGAGCCCTGAAGGGCACATGACTCCTGACCACTTCATCCAAGGTCACATAGATGCAGAGCATATAGCCAGCCCGCCCTGTGGCCCGGTAGAGCAAGGACATGGCAGCAACCAGGACTTAACTAGGAACAGTGGGACTCCAGGTATCCAAGTGCCGGTGTCACCCACCGTTCCCCTGCAGAACCAGAAGTACGTTCCCAATTCCACGGATAGTCCCGGCGCCTCTCAGATTTCTAATGCTGCAGTACAGACAACGCCACCCCACCTTAAGCCAGCCGCAGAAAAGCTTCTGGTAGTCAATCAGAATATGCAGCCACTCTATGTCCTCCAAACGCTTCCCAATGGCGTTACTCAGAAGATACAGCTGACGCCTTCTGTTAGTTCAGCACAGAGCGTAATGGAGACGAACGCCTCGGTGCTGGGGCCAATGGGGAGCGGGCTCACACTGACCACGGGATTAAATCCAAGCTTGCCCTCATCTCAGTCCTTGTATCCTCCCACTAGTAAAGGATTGTTGCCCATGTCCCACCACCAGCATATACATCCCTTCTCCACCGCCACTCAGACTGGCTTCCCACCAAATATTAGCAGTCCTTCGCCGGGTCTCCTTATTGGTGTGCAGCCGCCCCCTGATCCTCAGCTGTTAGTGTCTGAAGCTAATCAGAGGACTGATCTTGGTACCACTGCTTCAACACCAGCTGCTGCCCTGGGCAAGAAACGGCCAATATCTCGACTGCAGTCAAGGAAGAATAAGAAACTGGCTCCCTCTGGAACACCTTCTGCTATAGCTCCTCCCGATATGGTCTCAAACATGACTTTAATTAATTTTGCTCCTTCCCAAATTTCTAACCACCCACTGGATTTGGGAACCATTGCAAATTCAACGTCCCACAGAACCGTCCCCAATATTATCAAAAGGTCCAAGTCTGGAGTAATGTATTTTGAGCAAACCTCTTTGCTCCCCCAAAGTGGCACGGCTACTGCAGTTGGCACATCTCCTAGCGTTATTGGGCCGGATGCTGGTCACCTTCCAGCGGGCCCTGTGTCAGGACTAGCATCAAGTTCCTCAGTACTGAACGTGGTGTCCATGCAGGCCACGGCAGCCCCTACTACCGGTGGGTCAGTTCCTGGCCATGTTTTGGGACAAAGCTCGGTAACGTTGACTAGCCCTGGATTATTAGGGGACCTTGGTTCAATAAGCAACCTCTTGATCAAAGCTAGTCAGCAGAGCCTTGGTCTTCAGGAGCAGCACATGACTTTACCACCAGCTTCTGGGATGTTTTCGCAACTGGGAACATCACAAACTCCATCTACGGCAGCAATGACAGCTGCATCGAGCATCTGTGTTCTGCCTTCAGCACAGAGTATGAGTATGACAGTTGCCCAGTCATCCACTGACCCAGAAGGCTCTTATCAGCTCCAGCATATGACACAACTCTTAGCCAGCAAAACTGGGATTGCATCCTCCCAGCTAGACCTTGGCGCAGCTTCAGCAACAGCTCAGCTGTCAAGCTTTCCACAGCTGGTTGATGTTCCCAATAGTACGGGACTGGAACAAAACAAGGTTTCCTCATCTGTGATGCACGCCAGTTCAGCATCTCCTGGAGGCTCCCCGTCGTCTGGTCAGCAGTCTGCAAGCAGCTCTATGCTTGGCTCATCGAAAATGAAACCGAAAATCAAACGCATTCAGCCGTCTTTAGAGAAAGGGAATGGAAAGAAGCACAAAACTTCTCACATGTGGACCGGTTCCTCTGAAGCACACGTTCCTGACAGAGGGACCATTGCTGCACCCCATGTCTCGGCGACACGGTAAGAGAAGTGCTTGCTTTGCTCATCCGTGAGATTTTGTGACAATGTAAGAGAGATCCTTGCTCCAGTTTCCACAGCAAATTTGCCTTTTGATAGTTTCTAGTGTAAAACCTCACCTGTCACTGGAAAACAGATCTCTAAAGAAGTTCTTAGAACTTTTACCTCTAGTAAGGGAAGGCTGAGAAACTTGAGCCTTTGAGGATGAGGGTTAGGAGGACTTCCCATCATTGCTGGCACCTCTGACAGATTAAAGGTTGCACCCCTTATTTTCAGCTCTGCCTGCATTAGCAGTTGGTCCAAAATAATTGTTGGTGCTAAAGGACATTAGCATTTTGGCAACTGAGAAATACCTCATATTATTTCTGTCATTACTTGAACATCTCCATGTCCTGACATAAGTCTGCTTCTTAAACAGCCGATTCAGAACTCTTTAGACAGCTGAACCTCTTAAAATTGCTTTTCTTTATGTTGTTGATTACTTGCCAGTTTGTTTCAGTCTGTAAATATTTGCTGTAACTGTGTCAGCGTTCCACTGTACATCACTTGACCTCTGAGCTTATTGCTTATGGTTGTTTCTCTTGCTTCCCCTTCCTCTTCAAGTGCACATCTTGAATCTCATGTAGTGCTGGAAATGTGATCTGTCTTCTGGTCTCGTAGGAGCAGCTGTTGTTACTCCTTCTGCAGTTTTGCTGAGCTGCCGAATCACTTGTTGCAACTCCCAGTAGATCTAAAACTGCCTTCCAGTCTCACTCATAGCATACATGATTTAGAAGGTATTTTGAATCCTCCTATCTCTTTTTCTTCCAGGACTCCTGCTGTGAAGACAGATGTGCAGGATGCAGCAAGCGTAGATCAGCCATCACAAAAACAGTGTGGCCAGTCTACAGGGTAAGCATGAACCACACCTTTGCATCAGATCTTGCTGGCCTGACCTTAAAAAAAAATTGGTCTGGAGAATGCAAGATGTCTTTGCTAACTAATTTATCGTGGAAGTTTTCAGTCTGGAATGAGCAGCCACATTTTGTATTTTCATTTTTTTAATATAGCTATGGGAAACGCGTTTCTTACTCAGACAGTTTTGGCTGTTCATATGTTAGCACACACCTTATTACAGAATAGGACTAATTAGAACAGCAGATCACAGATACTATTAAATTAAGACTGCTATCTACAGACTGGTAGATGCCACGAAGATAAATGCTACTGAATAGAATCCTTCTGTTCGATTCCAATTGAGCTTATGTTAGCACATATTTAACAGTGGTTCAGGTGTAGTAAAATGGAAATGGAGTAGGTCATTAAGAATTCTTCATTTTCACTTCCTTCCCTCTGAAGGCAAACGGCAGCCCTCCCAGAATCTCAATCAACACAGGCCTCAACCAATGACCAAGAAAATGCAGGTACGTTGCTTCTTCAAGAGCACCAGGTCTTGGGGTTTTCCGTGACTGGGAAATTAGTACCTTGTTCTAATTTGTCTCTCTTGTTCTCACAGAAAAAAAATCTCAGAGCTAATAGTCTTGTTATTCATGCCTTGAAGGGAGGAAAGGTTTGTTCACTATTAATAAAATCTGCTCAACTAGTTGTTTCTATTTTTAGCTTGTGGGAATTTCAGTACTTGAGATTTTACGCTCTTACTGCAGTGCTATCTAGAATATTCTCCTTCGAGTAAAATCTCTTCTTGAAATCTTGATTCTTAGAAAGCGTATTTTAGTATGACTGCTAGATATGAGAGCTCCAAGGCATTTTTTGAGTGTTTCAAAGTAAATCTTGGAAGTGTGTACTGTTGTCTTTCATATCTTCACAGTCCAGTGTCACTTAAATACAGTTGCAGTAGCGTGAATAGTTCTCAGGTATAAAATAATAGTCTTTCTGCTCTTTGTCATTGCTGCAAATCAGTACTTGTGGAGCATGACTCTTGTGGAAACCTGGTTCTCCCATAACAGCTGTTTAGAAGCTACTAATGTGATCTGTTGTTAAAACAGCTTCAGAATGAATAAATTTGGTCTCTTCACCAGGATGTGAATGTTGGTAAATTTGTATGAGTCCTTACGTTAGTGAAATTGTAATTTGAATTTTGTAGGTTCTTAGACACATACTGGCTTGCCATTTGACCACTAAATATAAGTAATTGATTCAGCTGTGGGGGAAAGAGCTTCGTTCTACCTAATTTCCACCTTCACACTGGCTTTTGTCTTTCCTAGGCTCGAAAGCTATCGAGGAAGAAGAGAGCACATTCAGCTCCCCCCTTATGTTTTGGCTGCAGCAAGAACAAAAGAGGAAAGAGTGTCTTGGTGAGAAGAAACCCAAGAAAGGTTTGGTTTTTGAGATCTCAAGTGATGACGGCTTTCAAATCTGTGCAGAAAGCATTGAAGGTGAGAAGTGCTTTTGTGGTTGTATTGCTTTTAACTTCTGAGAATCTGTTACGTATTTTTACAGATTTAAAAAAGAAGAGACTTCTCCTGATTCACAGCCCTGGAACGGTCCTAGTTCCTAGCAATACCTGGATTCTGTTGAAGAATATAACGTGTCACTATCCCATTTTCTTTTACCCATTGACCAATGGTTTTGAACCGTGTTTTGTAAAGAGATAGCATAACTCAGACAATATGGCATCTAGACTTTTCCTACGGACCAGTTGCTTAAGAACCTTATTTCCCTTTCTGCCGCAGTGAATTTTGGAGAATTTATAGTCTATAGATGGAATGAAAGTTTCATATTCTCTGGTTATCGTATTTAAATATGAACGTTTTATAGGAAAACAGCATACTGCACACATACATAGAAGTCTACTGATGGTATGCTGTTGCATTGGAAGCCTGGTGAAACGTGCCAAAACTGACAGCAGAGCACTTGTTCTGGCAATCCTCAGCACCCAGTGCTTGGATACTGTCACAGTTTTGTCTTCTGCTTGTGCAATTGCAGATGCCTGGAAGTCACTGACTGACAAAGTTCAAGAAGCCCGTTCCAATGCCCGCCTGAAACAGCTATCATTTGCAGGTAATATCCAGTGCCACCATCATTTTTAATGTGCTTTTGAATGTATAAGAACTTACAGATTCAGTGTCTTAAGAATTTCAGTCGAGCTGCTGTTTTTTTTTAATGGAAGATAAATTCTCCTAATTAATTGATTAAAATTTCTTACCTAGAGTGAGCTAGTTAATACCGTGCTGCTGTGAAAATTGCAGGCTAGCACAAAAGTTTTATTTAATGAGCTGCTGTATCCCCCTGTTCCCAGTATACTTGGTCATTTTTTTGTTGGTTTCATTTTTGTCATTCTTGGGCTCTGTTTCCTGTTCCAGGTGTGAATGGTTTGAGGATGCTGGGGATTATCCACGATACTGTTGTGTTTCTGATCGAGCAACTTTATGGAGCAAAGCACTGCCACAACTACAAGTTCAGATTCCATAAACCAGAGGAGGCCAATGAGCCCCCTCTGAATCCACATGGCTCTGCTAGGGCTGAAGTCCACCTGAGGCAAGTGTGAACTTTGTAATTGTTAAGGTTAAAAAGGACACAAGCAAAAAATCTCGAGAGTGCTTAGAGCTCTCAGTTTAAAAGTAAATGTAAGCAACTTCCTTGTGTGAATCAATTATATTGCATCTTCTTAGTCTGCACGTTTTCTTTCGTGTTTCTTTGTTTAGTAAAACTTTCCTGGCTGGTGCTGTTATTCAGTTCTTAGAAACTATTGTGTGTTATCATGATGCATAGAAAACTGTGAAAGAGGACAGACTGGAGAAGGTGTAAAACAGTAAACATGTCAAGCTGTTCTGCCAACCAAATGTTTACATTAATTTTAGTTAGTAACACAAACTTCCTTTGTTAAATTACAGGAAATCTGCATTTGATATGTTTAATTTCTTGGCATCTAAACACCGACAGCCACCAGAATACAACCCAAATGATGAGGAAGAGGAGGAAGTACAGCTGAAATCAGCCCGGTATGCAGTGGGATTTAAAGGCTTAATGGGGGGAAAATAATGCTGTGGTGTTAGAGATCAGGTTTAGTTATGCATTGTTAGTTGTTGAGGTAGTGCTTAAGACTTCAAAGCTACCAAGGCCTAGAAAAACAAGGGAGATACCTACAGTCCTACACCAGCTGAAGGTGGTCAACCAGACCAGTCTTCCTTTCCACATTTCTTTTGCCTGCTGACGTAAGACATTTTGATGATAACGTGAGGAAAGGGAGGAATTTGTCTGCATTGAATTTTTAGAAAAGATTGCTCGTTAGCAATAATACATTGGTTTGAGTTAAGATACAGAATTAAGAACAGCTCTGCATTTAGTGTGCGTGTACGTACGTACTTCTATATTACACTGAATTTTGATTGCGTTCTCAGCGGGCTGCAGTGTCACAGTGATGGAATGTTTGTACCTTGGAAACTATCCCAGGTGATACATGACGTGGGCTCTCCTAAATGTCATCGCTTCGTGGTGTCTCTTTCTTCTAGGAGGGCGACGAGTATGGACCTGCCAATGCCCATGCGATTCCGGCACTTGAAGAAGACTTCCAAGGAGGCAGTCGGTGTCTACAGGTATGGCTTTGTTCTGACACCCTGAACTTGACGTCTGGGACAGAGAAAGGTAACAACTGAAAACCTGTGAAGTCAGGCTGCAGAATAGAGGGGAAGGAAGAAGGGTGTTCGTTTTTTTTTCCTTTTTTTTTTTTTTTTAAGATATATATTTGAAAAGTAATCCTCAGCACAAACAACATATTCCTTCTGGCATGCCTTGCTGACAGCTAAGGCATTTGCTCAGGACAGGAGAGACCTACTGTTGTTCTCATTGGCATTGCATTGTAGAAGTGTAATAATACTACTGTGGTCCCTATCATGAAATAACTTGTTTTCTTCAGTGTTCCTGCAACATTTTTGAGTTTCGCTTGTATTGTTTGAATATTCTCTTACCCTGTTCCTTTTCTAGGTCTCCCATCCATGGCCGGGGCCTGTTCTGCAAAAGGAACATTGATGCAGGTGAGATGGTGATTGAATATTCGGGCAATGTCATTCGCTCCATCCTCACTGACAAACGAGAGAAGTACTATGACAGTAAGGTGAGTTAAGGGCTTTCACAGAACTTCTTAAAAAGCATTATAAGCCCCTTTCCCATTCAGTCATCCATGGAAATAGAGCAGACAGGGAACTTGGTTACTAACAAGGCTTTGGGATTGAAGTTATTTGTAACACTGGCAAAAACGTGTGCTGAAGTTTCAAGTTCTGGAGCAGAGAAGTGCTTCTCGTGTGCACAGAATGGAGGGAAAATGAAGTTGGTTTTTATGGTTCAGAGAGTTAGAGAATCTTAAGCAGTTAAAGATCTGCTCTGTGCCAGAGGAAGAAGTGGTGTCACAGGTGAGATCAGAGCTTGAGGGTTCACAGCATAAAGAAGTGTGTAAACCAGAACTCTCAAACAAAATCAAGGAGTTGAAAAGTCTACTCTAAATTAAATCCTCTTGGTTGCATAGTAACCTCTCTGCTACAAATTGCAGTTGTTTTGTGAAGCCTTTGCCGTTCTTGAGAGAAGCATTTTGTCTAAACAAAGCCAGGACAAGTATAATCACAGGATATTTAGACTTCTCAAATGCTCAAAAGCATTTGCATTAGTGACTTAAAACTGTTTTCAGCACGAAGTAGCGGCATATATAAGATGAAATAAATTATATTCAGACGTGGCATCGTGAGATTATTGTGTAGGGAGACGAGTTTGGGAGAACTAAGAAATGGCCCTGAAGGTAGGACAAGCACAGGCCATGTGAAAATTGCATTTGAAATGTCATTATTTGGGATTACAGACTTCTCTGCATATTCACAGTACTTGCTGGAGCTCTAGAGTCATTTTCTCCCATGGGCTGGGAGAGATATCAGTATGGTCTCACACTGCAGATCCAAAGAGGAAAGGGGTTGAATAAGTCAAGCAGGAGCTTATGAGGGCAAAGAAGGGTTGCAGACATTCTTAATGACTTGACTCTTAGCATGCAGTACAGCACGTTGCAGTAATTAAGCAAAACTGTCCATTAGAGTAGCTGCCTCTTGACTTTCCTGGCATAATTGTCTCTCTGTTCTCTGTGTGTAGGGGATCGGTTGCTACATGTTCCGCATTGACGACTCTGAAGTGGTGGATGCCACCATGCATGGGAATGCAGCCCGCTTCATCAATCACTCCTGTGAGCCCAACTGCTACTCCCGGGTCATCAACATCGATGGCCAGAAACACATTGTCATCTTCGCCATGCGCAAAATCTACCGGGGGGAAGAACTCACGTACGACTACAAGTTCCCCATTGAAGACGCCAGCAACAAACTGCCCTGTAACTGCGGCGCCAAGAAGTGCAGGAAGTTTTTAAACTAAGAACTTCCACGAGCTGCAAGTGAGCCCTAAAGGGCGGGGGGCGAACCAAAGCTAATAGTGAACCCCTACCCCGCCACTCGCGAGGAGAGGGGAAAAGACAGAGGCAGGAATGAAGATCGGCTGGGCTCAGGGACCTGACTGGCGGCTGCGTTTCTCTGTCAGAGTCCACATCTTCATGTCTTGCATGCGCACACTTACGAAAGACACGGGCGACTGGAGAAGATCCTCAATGTGATTATGTTTTTTGCTATTCTCTTTCCTGCCCCAACCCCCAGAATTTGTTTCTCAGAACGGGGCTAATGAGTGGGAGAAGTGGGGGGGGGGAGGAAGGCAGACCCGGACCCAAGTGTAGAGGACTGATCACGGATCCCATCCCTTTGATGTCTCTTGGCTCAAAGAGGTGAATGTGGAGTTCTTGTTTTCATTTGGTTGCTGTGTCCTAAGTCTCAGTAGCACAGTACGTGACTGCGCTTTTCTCCTAGGGAGAGAAACTGTACCCCACCAACCAGCTACTCTGAGAACTTTGTGCGTGTCTGTGGTTCCTTGTGCTATGCATCTCCAAAACACTATCTGTGAGTTGGCTGGTGTACCGTGTGGCGTAGGTGGCCTGCTGTGCCGTGTGGGTCCGGCTTATCTGTTTTGATCTAGGAAGACTGAATGGGGGAGAGGGTCATACAGCAGCCGTGAGTAAACCGAGATGGATTTGGATAGTGTTTCACTCTGAAATTCCAGCTGGAGTGCAAGGGGAATTCTTGGCATTCCTTAGCAGAGAAGGGGCTTGTGCCAACTAGTTACAGAGCTGTAAATCTTGGTGAGCAGAGGCTTTCTTTCAGCAGCACCCTCCCCCTGCTGTAAAGGAGGGAAGCAGTCTTTTCCCATGCTTCTGCCTTTGGAGGCTGCCTTTCTCCTTTGACCTGGGTCTGCAGGGCTCCTCTGGTCGCAGTGGTGTCTGCCACCATGGGACTGCTCTCTAGGGAAGGAAACAGCGGTGGGAGCTGGTGTGGCTGTTGGCTGTAGAGCAGGAACTGGGGGGGGGGGTGGATTTGTGGGGAGGCTTCCCCGGGAGCTGCTCCGTTCAGCCCCACTGAACAGCATCCCCAGGAGACAGACGAGTGGCTTGTGCAGGCACGTGCCTGTCTGACCCGTCGTCAGCATGTCGTTTCGTAATCTTCCACGAAAGGCACAGGAGGAGGCACCAAAATGGAGTGTCAATTCTCTGAAAGATGCAAGGCCAAACACTAACCAGCCTCGTGTACTCCGTGCAGCACTTAAAAATGCACAGGGAGCAAGCTGGCAGTTGGCACGGTTGAAAATCGCGGTAGCTGAAGAGTCAAGCTTAGTTTAAGTGAATCAAAAGACACTATTGTCCTGGTTGAAGTGAATGCTCCTCCCTTTTGGGTCTGCTCCACGCCTCCAAAAAAAAAAAAGAAAAAAAAAAAAAAAAAAAAACACAAAAAAAAAAGGAAAAAAAAAAAAAAAAAAAAAAAAAAAAAGCCCCAAGCCTAACAAATTAAGACATTGG
>NC_034431.1:4525350-4528439 GCF_002078875.1 Numida meleagris | reverse complement strand
AAAAAGCCCCAAGCCTAACAAATTAAGACATTGGATTTTACTCTGTTCTGTTTACAGTTTAGTATTTAAGGTTTTATAAATGTAAATATATTTTGTATATTTTTCTATGAGAAGCACTTCATAGGGAAAAGCACTTATGACGAGGCTTTTTAAACAGTGGTATTATCCTAATTTAAAAGAATCTGTTTTTAATAATTTTTTTATTTTCTTAGGACGGTTATAGGAAATATCTGGCTGGACACAGTCTGATCCTTTCTCCAGAGAGAGGGGTACACTTTATTTTTATTTTTTAATCTTGTTCTGCCTTTTTGACTTCGGTAACTGTTTCTGTGAGGTTTGGCTGGACCTTAAACTTTAATTTCTCTTGTCAAGATGGGGGCAGGAGGGAGAATTGCCCGGCTCCGGAGGAGTTTTTGGGAACTCTGTCTGAACAACTGCTCGTGCCCCCAGGCGGGAGGCATGATTCTGCCTTGCCACACACCAGTATCCTGTGTGTATTTAAGGAAAAAAAAAAAAAAAAAATAGAGAACTGACCGTAAATAGCTTCACCCCTTTTGCCTGGTGTTCAGAATTAGCGTCTGGGTGGGAAGTGCCACTCTTCTCACCCTGTGCTGGGGGGAGTTGGATGTCACAGCCCTGGGGGCAGCGAGGGGCTCTGCCGGCCCGGCTCAGCTCCATGGCAGCTGCATGGTGCTGGCATCGCTCTTCTGTCCGGAGCAGCTTCCCTGCAGGAAGGCCCTGCCTTTCTGCTCTAGGTGAACTCCCATCTCTCCGGTCCTGTGGAAACCTAGCGAAGCGATAGGGCCCAGACCTGCCGCCCAGGGGGCACGCACCCCTCCGCGCGCTCCTCATCCCAAACCCAAACGCAGAGTCATTTTTCCCTCGGAGTAGGAAATCCTTGAAGCACCCTTGCTTTTCTAAGCTGTCCCTGTGGGTAGACGAGCTGGCGAATGGAAAGGCTGCTCTGAAACGGCATCAGCAGTTTGTAGGGAACGGACCGAACCGAGCGATAACCCCAGTGCTCGTGATCTCACACTCCGTTATCTGTGCTCTTCAGGCCCCAAGACCTCTTCCTCTGACCTGGGAATGAAATACAGCGCTCACAGGGTCAGGAACTGCTGGTTTCCTTTCTTTATTGCACTGTGTGATTCTTATTTGGTAATAACTGTTTAAAGAAGAATCCAATCGAAGCTGCATTTGTTACTGAAATGATTTGATGCACTGACAGTTTGGGAACGCACATACCTTGAGAAGGCCAGACAGCGCGTCTGGGGGGTGGGGGGGGTGGGGATCTTGGCCCCGCGTCCGCAGACACGGCTGCTCTTTGTCCTTATTCTGTTGCTGTTTTGGACAGCAGTGCTTGGTGAAACCCGAGATCAGTGCGCGAGTCGCGCGGCTCGGCCCAGTCGCTCGCGGCCGCGCCGGGTGGGAGGGAGCCCCGATGGGGAGATGCGGCCCAATGCTGGGAGAGAGAGGGGTGGGAGGAAATCTGAGGGAGAGCCGTGGGACCCCCCCCCCCCCCAAAACCCCGGGAGCTGAGCACCAGGAAATCTCCTCCTGCGAGGACCGGCCGAGCTAACGGGTCCTCTGCGGGCCCAGCTGGCTGTTCGCTTTGCTGCTATACCTGTGGCGGGCGCTGTGGCGGCACCGCCGTGGCCAGTGAAACTGTCTGTACCCAGAGAAGTGAGCTGTGCTGCTGGGCAGGGCCCTGTCCCGCTCTCGTGATCCAGCACGGGCGCTGGGAAGGAGGCAGGGAGAAGCCCGGGCACCTGGTGCGTGTTCCCCATCGGTCACCGGCCTCCTGCCCTGCCCTGCCCTGCCCTGCCCTGCCCGGGCTGACGGTGAGCACAGCACAGCTTCCCAGTATATGAATGTATATTTTATAAGGACTGACACAGATCATGCTATCTGAAAAATACTACAAAACGGAACCTTAGGGCGTTTATTTTTATTTGTACAAACCGAGGTTGTTTTGTTTTTTTTTTTTCTGTTTTTTTTTTCTTTTTTTTTTTCTCTTTCGTAAAGGAAAAGCGGGTCATTGCAAAAGGGCTGGGTATCTTTTCGTTCGTCGTTTTTTTTTCTTTTCATTTCAAAGCAATACCAGGTTCTTCAGTGAGATGGTCTTTGTGCAGAATCATGCCATTCAAACCCATGCTACTGGTCCACACTCAACACTTGCAAGTTTTTTTTTATAACTATAAATACGATATATATAGGAACTAATATAGTAATGCACCGTGTAATGAAGCCTAGTTCAGTATCGGTCCATGGCTTTTAATTCTCTTAACACTATAGATAAGGATTGTGTTACAGTTGCTAGCAGGGGCAGGAACAGCCCGGGCTGCGCGTTTCCAGCTGGGTGCCAGCTTCCAGTGCTGGCAGATGGGCCAGAGCTCGGGAACGGGCGGCTCGGGGCCTTTCCTGCCCTTTATTGTTACCAGTCAGTACTTGTACAACTTGGAATTTTTCCTTTTTTTCCTTTCTTTTTGGTAATGAATGTTGGGGTACCACCTGCATATAGGGAAAAAAAAAAATGTGCTCTGTGCTTTCCTGGTATCTTTTTAACAAGGTACAGTAGCTTTGTCTATCAACCGAGAACTATACTTGTGGTGTTTCTTTAATTGAACTTAACAGTCTCTTTAGTAAATACAGGTAGGTGAATAATTGTTTCAAAAAAAGGAAAAAAAAAGAAAAAAGAAAAAAAAAAAGAGGAAAAAAAAAAAAAGAAAAAAAATAAATCCGCAAAGGCAAGGTTATGTTCTAGAAATACATTTCTTGACAACTTATCATGTATAACAAATCTTTATTTTTTTGTTTCCTTGTGTTCTTCCAAGCTTCTGGTTTTTCTTTTTCCTTTTGTTTTAAAAAAAAAAAAAAAAAAAGAGGAAACGTGTCTAAAGTGTCTAAAGTACATCAGTGTTAACTCCCTGGCACAGGGAAGAAGGAAATACTTCAATAGTTTAAAAAAAAAAAAAAAAATTGCTGAAAGCTCTGCAAAAGACTGAATGTAAAAAAAAGAATAAAAATAAAAATAAAAATAAACATAAAAATAAAAAGTGTACATAGTTGTAAAAAAAAAAAAAAAAAAA